>NC_090203.1:26271593-26434093 GCF_033026475.1 Channa argus
TGCTATACAAGAGGTAACTCTTCCCTCTGTGTATTGTTAAGCTGCATGTATTTTCCTTTGGTCTTTTTTGGAAATTCTCCATAACATCAAATCTTACAGCTTTTATCTACGCCAAACAATTACATTGAAATACCAATAAGGTCCTTTGGTAGGAACTTATAAAAAGAAATTTTGCCTTTATATGTGTGTGTGTGTGTGTGTGTGTGTGTGTGTGTGTGTGTGTGTGTGTGTGTGTGTGTGTTAAGCTGATTGTTTGAACACTGAACCAATGCAGCTCTGTGGTCAGTTCATCCAGACTAATTCCACAGCCCATAGCACAGCATCCAGGTGATGGAAGCTCAAACCTATTGGACTTCTGCCCCATTTAGTTTCACAAGATGTGATCGAATTATCCAAATTTATCAATTTTATGCAGATCTCAGACTCTCTGTGATCTCAGCAGCCTGTACTCCAGCTCTTGACAGAACAGTCTGTTTTTGTCTCCCCAGGGGAGAACAGGCCTGTACCAGTAATCAGTGGTTGAGGCGAAAAAGTGTTGTAAATTTCATCCTAGGAGTGTTGCTTTATTTGGTTCACATTGTTTTTTTCTTTAGTATGTTTGTCAGTAGGACAGTGTGGTATTGTAGGTTTGAAAGTCTGGGGAAAAAAATGTGTTTTACGTTTGAGTTTAAAGGTCAGACCGGAGCTGTTTAATGGGAGAAATGACAAATGGCAGATATAAAGGAGCATGTTCATTTAAGACTTTATGTCAATTAAGAAAAGAGAAATTTGAATTACTTTCATTTGTCCTGCTTGTCACAGAACAGCTAAAGCGACATGCCACTGGTTTATATATATATATTTTAGGTATTTTATATTTTTTTGCACTATTTTTGGTGACATAAATTGTGTATGTAAAGGGGGACTACACCCTGGTAAAATATAGCAGTTTTTATCAGACACTAGACAGGACGCCATGTGCAGGCTGTGCAAGGAGGCCTTGGAGACAGTCCAACACAGAGTGGACGGACAACAGGGACTGCAGGCAGGGACAGCATAAGCAGAACAGCACAACCAAGTGGCTGGCACGGTGTATTATAACATCTGCACCGAGTATGGGCTCGACCCTCCCATGTCCAGATGGGAGACTCCTCAGAAGGTCATAGGAAAAAATAAGAGAAAGATCTCATGGGACTTCCAGATCCAGACAGACAGGAAGGTGCTGGTTAACCAACCAGACATTTTGATTGTAGACAAGGAGCAGAAGATGACAGTGTTGATAGACAAGGCAGTTCCAAGTGACAGCAACATTAGGAAAAAGTATGAGAAGCTGGAGAAAACCCAAGACTCAAGAATAACTTTACTGTCCCCAAAGGCAGTAGTTTTTGTAGCAGCAGAATAACAGAGACACAAACAAAACAACACCCAACAGAGTACAAGTACAAAGTTTGAACTGGCATCATCATCATCATCATCATCAGTGATAGCAAAGAAAATACTTGTCTTTTGGTTCTGGCTGCCTGAAGAGAGCCAGAAGGCAAAACAGGGAAGTCTGAAAATGGGAGCTATCAGAGAGACAGAATTATCTGTACTTTGGGTAGTAGCTGCTATTTCTGAAGGTCAGACAGACTTAAG
This sequence comes from Channa argus, assembly GCF_033026475.1. Classification (NCBI taxonomy): domain Eukaryota; kingdom Metazoa; phylum Chordata; class Actinopteri; order Anabantiformes; family Channidae; genus Channa; species Channa argus. Next base: position 26,273,208 of record NC_090203.1, read on the forward strand.
TACCAATGATTTTACTAACTTCAACAGAAAATTGTTCTCTAAGTAATGAGATTGTAAAACAGTATCATCAAGGTTCTGTCCACCTGAAACTTTACAAATTTGCTGTGCAAGAAAAGTCAACGTCTTCAGTCTGTAATGGTCATTTGCACAGATGGAAGTTTTTTGTATTTAAAGAACTGTACTGTTACTACAGTTTCATACTTATTACAAAGTACTAATTACAAAGCTGACAGAATCTGGCACATTGACCCAAATCAAATTAAGTCATTAAACATATCTTTAATTTCACCGCACCATTTTTAAAATTTGTCCACCACAGGACGATAAGTTGACCATGACTGTGTCATCTGCATAGCCTATGAAGCCTTGGGGAGAGCCAGTTTATACTGCGCAGTTTAAAAACTCAAAATTCCAGCCAACATTAATCCAAACCAAACTGGTTTCTTCAACATCAGGTGAAGCTGTATGGTGTTACAAGCTGATAAGATCAAACATGATTTCCACGCTGTTTTACGTGCTTGTGGGTGAAATCAAGGAGCGTCATTTGCTCCCCTCTGCTGGTTCTCTAGGCAAACTGCAGGGGGTCCGAGAGGGATTCTCTGTTGTTTAATATGTGCTTTACTGATTTATTTCATTGATTATATATTCATATATATGAAGATTTCATAACCATTGAGGTTAATGGTCCAGGCATTTAATGATTTTCGGGGGGATGACTTGATGATGACTTGGGATCAGAGCTTTTAGCGACAATAACCAAATAATATCTGCTTATTGACGGACAAACATGTAATAAATTTGCTCGCCACAATTTTTCATTGTTGAATTTCATAATCATAAGGATCATGACTTGTACTAACAGTGCAATGCTTGATAGTCTGCACAACCTGATGCTCCACAAGAGTATTGTCTCACAATGTAAGGATCAGTATGTGTATTACCATATTTTGCAAGTTTGATATGAATCAATTTTACACTTTAGGAAATGGCCATAATTTTACACTAAGAACATTTTTTATTGATTAAAGATATAAATAAATATCTTTTATCTGGTTGCATTAGTCTCATACTTTTAGTCTTATTCCCTTTGTTTGGTGAGCCTTTTCAACTCTTGTTTGATGGCCATTATAACAGTTTAAACTATTTTTATCTTTCTTGGACCTAGTGTAATTTGTCATCCTTTGACTGCTGCACTATTAAATTTTAATATTATTTCATGCTAGAAAGTCCTCATTTGTATTTAGACTGTGGTAAGTTTAAATCAGTTTAAAAAACAATCACTGGTCACAGTCACTCCTCCAGTGGCTAACTGTGCCTATAACAGTAGGCCAGAAGGTCTGCTTTCAGACACCAGTGGCCTGGTGGCTCAATGGGTGGAGCATCACGCTGGGATGCAGAATATTCTAGCATCAAATCCCAGGCCACACACTAGGCAAGTCCTTGAGCAAGACACTCTCCCGCCTGTGGTTGCCCACTGCTCCTCCCTGGGGGATGTGTAAAACATGGAGATTGAATTTCATTGTAACATGTGAAAATGTGCTCAACAAAAGATTCTCTTCGCTTTTCTGTTCTGTCTCAGTCAGTTGGTACAATGTGCATAATTACATATATGCAGTGGTAAACAGTGGCGTATTATTATTGTATTATGTGTATGCTTTGCTCTGACAGGTCTTGGTTAATGACAGCAAACCTAAATACTCTGTAAATTACAGGTAGGAGTCAGGCTTTTTTTATTTATTCAGAAATAAAGTATACTGTAAATAGAATACAAACAAATGAAAATGTTCCCTATAAAATCCTACTTAGTTGCTAAGAATGTTTTTTAGAAAAAAAGGCTCTTTTAAATAACACTGTTTAGCATCTTTGAACCAGTTGATATGAAATTACAGCACATAAAATACCTGAACTGACACAAAGTTCCCTCCAAGTTCAGTATTAGTCACTTTTACAGTTTGACGACACCCTGCCCATAGAATTATTTTTTATTTTTTATTTTTTTCAAATCTTCAACTCAGTACTAAACCTCAGGTCACACACATAGCTGCGTGTTAGCTGAGTGCTAACTACAAACCTTATACTGTAATCACACAGGATGACACAGATAAAATAATTAACAGTCGATGAAACATTGGCCAGTTGTCATGGCTGAGAGGGATACTGTCAATGCCATATTTCAAATGTGACATACAGATATCAGCATTAAAGTGTCACACGTGTTCAGGCCACCTTGAAGGCTTGCTGAAGGACTTCATAGTTACCCTGGTTCACTACCATGTTAGTGATCCAGATGACCAGGAGGTCAGTGCAGTATAAAAAGATTAGCACATACAAGATGACATTAATTTAGTTCAGAAGTGAAGCAGCTCAGTCTGCCATATTATCTCGCAACCTACCTTTCTCCCTGCACAGTTTGATCGGGTTAGCCATGTCTATCAATTAGCGGCTTCAGGAGCGCCATGGGAAACGCGACCCGGACGGGCGTTCGGCTCTTCATCGTCACTCCACGAATCCATCTCCTGTTTACCCCACTCTGTCCATCCACCAGCAGCAGCATCCACAGTCGAGCAGTAGCATCCACCTCTGGAGGAACCTATGCAAGTGGAGAGGTTGAGGATTTCCGCCAGTGAACTGCAACGGCACCTGTTTGGGGGATTGTGTCTTTATTATGGGGAATCCGGACACAGGCCATACAATTGTGCTTTTGATTTATTGCCTGGCAGCATCCCTCCTCTGGGCTCCTTTTACTCTCTCTCTCAACCTAAGAAAATAGCTATGCAGGAATATACTGTATGGCTATAATGGGTCAGATAGTGTCTCTCAAGGCAGTATCACACTATCTGACCCTATCTGAGGATTTTACTTCGTTGGGGAAAAAAATGGGAATCTTAGGCCTTGCATAGACTATTGAGCAATTAACATCATTACTACATCAACGGTTTTTGTCTATCAACGGTTTTTGACGGTTTTGTCCCTTCGGGTATCGTTGATTTGGCATGATTTTTTACGCTGGATGCCCTTCCTGCACTCCCATTTTATTTGGGCTCGGGACAACAAGGTGGTTCTTGGTTGCTGAATGGGGCCACACCTGGTGAGTTGGGATTAGAGCCCGCAGCCTTCTGCATCCCAACACAATGCTCTACCACTTAGCCACCAGGCCCCCTATAATTAACAACATTACTATTTAAAATAAATACCCCATTCCTCTCATGTCATCAGTATTTGAGTTATTGCAAGATGACATCATCTTCCATAAACTTTACATACGTAATGGTTACCACCTTGTTCGTTTTAGGTATTCACACAATACAAACCACATTTTCTCACTTTAGTGATCGGCCCAGGGAGGATTTCTATAGTAAGCAGCAAAGTGAGAGCAGTGACCAGAGAGTGGCCAGCTCCCAAGGGCTGGAAACAATTGCAGAGGTTTCTGGGCTTTGCAAGCTTCTAATGCCACTTCATTAGAGGCTACAGCAAGGTGGCAGCCCCCCCTGCATGCCCTCACCTCTGCTAAAGTTGCCTGGGGAGGGGAGGCAGAGAGTAGCCTCAAGGAGCTCTTTATCACTGTTCCTATACTGAGTCTCCCTGACACAGGAGACAATTCATTATCGAGGTTGATGCCTCTAGTACAGGGGTAGGAGCAGTATTGTCTCAAAGTTCAGAGACGGAGAACAAGCTACACCCCTGCGCCTTCTTTTCATGATGCTTGACCGAAGCAGAGAGGAACTACAACATAGGAAACAGAGAGCTCAGAGTTGGCATTGGAGGAGTGGAGGCACTAGAGCAGGGAAGAGCAGCTGGTTCTTGTCTGGACTGATCACCGGAATCTGGTATACATTTGCTCTGCTAAGCACCTTTAGCGCTTTATTAACTTTTGTCCTTTTGTATCGCCCTGGGTCCCAGAGCACCAAACCGGATGGCCTGTCATGCTAGAGGCGATATGGTAGGACCTGGAGAAGAGAATAAGAGACTACGCATTCTACTCCCGCTGCTACTGGTTGCCCTCTGGGGCATTTGTTTTTTTGAGTGATCCTCGGTCAGCGGGTCCTGTGGTGGGGGCATGAGTCACAACTGGCCAGTCATCCAGGGGCCATTTGAATGGCTGCGCTTATCGCACAGTGGTACTGGTGACCAGCCTTGACATGGATTGTTGACATTATGTGGGAGTCTGCTCTACCTCTGCTAGGCCCAGCTCAACCCTGGTCACATACATTGTATCACTGGACATTACGGGCCCCCCCCCTTTCAAACGGTAAGACTGTCATCCTCACGATTGTTGAGAAAGTTAGGGTATGCTGTCCCTCTGTCTAAGCTCCCGTCCACCAAAGAATCCACAGATCTCCTGAGGGGACAATAGATGTTAGCCCAGTACTCCAACGAGAAAAGGTCTGCAATTAGTTTATTTAATAAATCCATATTGACTGCACTCCCATTGTATTTCTGAATGACTGAATGAGGCTCTATATTCATTTCTTCTTCTTCTTTTCCTTTCAGCTGTTCCCTTTAAGGGGTTGCCACAGCGAATCATGTGCGTCCATATAACCCTGTCCTCTGCATCCTCTTCTCTCACATCCTCTTCACTCACACTTTATGTCCTCTCTCACTACATCCATAAATCTCCTCTTTGGTCTTCCTCTAGATCTCCTGCCTGGCAGCTCCAACCTTAGCATCCTTCTACCAATATATTCACAGTTACTCCTCTGAACATGTCCAAACCACCTCAGTCTGGCCTCTCTGACTTTATCTCCAAAACCTCTAACATGAGCTGTCCCTATGATGTCCTCATTCCTGATCCCGTCCATCCTCGTCACTCCCAAAGAGAACCTCAACATCTTAAGCTCTGCTACCTCCAGCTCTGCCTCCTGTCTTTTCTTCAGTGCCACTGTCTCTAAGCCGAACAACATCGCTGGTCTCACCACTAGCTTGAACATCTTTCCTTTCATTCTTGCTGATACTCTTTTATCACACAACACACCTGTTACTTTTCTCCACCCGTTCCAACCTGCCTGCACTTGTCTCTTCACCTCTTTTCCACACTCTCCGTTGCTCTGAACCGTGGACCCCAAGTACTTAAAGTCCTGCACCTTTTTCACCTCTGCTCCCTGTAACCTCACTGTTCCACTTGGGTCCCTCTCATTCACACACATGTATTCTGTCTTATTGCGTCTAAGCTTCATTCTTCTGATTTCCAGAGTAGACCTCCACTCTAGATTTTCCTCCACCTGCTCCCTGCTCTCATTACAAATCACAATGTCATCTGGAAACATCATAGTCCACGGAGATTCCTGTCTAACCTCATCTGTCAACCTGTCCATCACCAGAGCAAACCAGAAGGGGGTCAGAGCCGATCCTTGATGCAGACCCACCTCCACCTTGAACTCCTGTGTCACACCTACAGCAAACCTCACCACGGTCTTACAGCTCTCATACATGTCCTGCACCACTCTAACATACTTCTCTGCCGCTCCATACGTCCTCATACAATACCACAGCTCCTCTCTCTGCACCCTGTCATACGCTTTCTCTAAATCTACAAAGACACAATGCAACTCCCTATGACCCTCTCTGTACTTCTCCATCAGCATCCTCAAAGCAAATACTGCATCTGTTGTACTCTTTCTAGGCATGAAACCATATTTCTGCTCACAAATGTTCACCCCTGCCCTTAGCCTAGCTTCCACTACTCTTTCCCACAACTTCATTGTTTGGCTCATGAGCTTTACTCCTCTGTAGTTGCCACAGCTCTGCACGTCTCCCTTGTTCTTAAAAATTGGCACCAGTACACTTCTTCTCGAGTCCTCGGGGATCCTGACACTCTCCAAGATCTTGTTAAACAAACTAGTCAGAAACTCTACTGCCACCTCTACTAGACACTTCCATACCTCCACAGGTATGTCATCAGGACCAACTGCCTTTCCGCTCTTCATCCACTTCAACGTCCTCCTCACTTCACTCTTACCGATCTTTGCTACTTCCTGTTCCACACCAGTCACCTCTTCTACTCTTCGTTCCCCATCATTTTCCTCGTTCATCAACTCTCTCAAGTTCTCCTTCCATCTTCCCATCACACTCCTGGCACCTGTCAATACATTTCCATCCTTATCTTTAATCACACTAACCTGCTGCACATCCTTCCCATCTCTATCTCTGTGTCTGGCCAACCTGTACAAATCCACCTCTCCCTCTTTAGTGTCCAACCTAGCATACAAGTCCTCATATGCTCTTTGTTTGGCCTTAGCCACCTCTACCTTCACCTTACGCTGCATCTCCCTGTACTCCTGTCTACTCTCTTCAGTTCTCTCAGTGTCCCACTTCTTCTTTTCTGTTCCCTTCACCTACATGCCCATTGAAATCTGCACCAATCACCACTCTCTCACCTCTGTGGATGCTCTGCATCACTTCATCTAACTCACTTCAGAATTTCTCCTTCTCTTCTAACTGACATCCTACCTGTGGGGCATAACAACTAATAACATTAAACATCACCCCTTGAATTTCCAGCTTCAGACTCATCAACCTGTCTGATACTCTATTCACCTCTAGAACATTCCTCACAAACTCCTCTTTCAGGATAACTCATTTCTCTTTATATCTGTCCAATGGTAGAACAACTTGAAACCTGTTCTTAAGCTTCTAGCCTTGCTACCTTTCCACCTGGTCTCCTGGACACACAAGGATTGAGAGTTGATTGACATAATGCAGAGAAGGCCACCTTCCTTCTCTGCATTATGTCAATCAACTCTCAATCCTTCGCTGTCATAGTCCCAACATTCAAAGTCCCTACTGTTAGTCCTACATTCTTAGCTTTCCTCTTCTCTCTCTGCCTATGAACACACCTTCCTCCTCTCCTCCTTCGTCTTCGACCAACAGTAGTCCAATTTCCACCGGTACCCTGTAGGTCAACAGCACCGCTGGCAGTTGTTGTTAACCTGGGCCCCGACCGATCTGGTATGGAAGTCATTGTCACGATTCGCATGTTTAATTTGGCATGTGTTTTACGTCAGATGCCCTTCCTGCCACAACCCTCTGCATTTATCCAGGCTTGGGCACAAGAAGACACTGGTTTGTGACCACTTGCGATTACATTAGGATCTACATTCATTTATTTATCTTTTTATTGAAGCTACCTTCTACCTTCAGTCCGTCTGACACACGTTTGCGGAAACAGAGCTGGAGGTGTGATGTTGATGTCCTGCTCTGTGACTCTCTCTGACTCCCTCTCTGTGTGCTCTGTTTTTAAAAACCTTTTCTTTCTTTTACTTTGAAAAAAAAGCGAGGATATGATCTTTGGCCTCTGAAGTTTCCTTACTTGGAGAAAAGGTGGCAAGAGTCAGAACGTCTGTACTTGAGCATACAGTGTACATAATAGAAAAAGAGCCTAAATTTTCAGTTGAAAAACAACAGTTGCAGTAGTGTTTGACCTATACTAAACAAAAGCAAAGGAAAGTCTGTCATGTCTTGGTACATATGTAATTGTCTCCTTAGCCTCCCAGCTGTACAGTTTGAGCTGTGAAAAGGAGCTGCTCTAAACCAACATGTCAGACAGGGTGGTTTAAGAAAGGTTTAAAAAATAATTAATAAATTATATATATATATATATATATATATATATATATATATATATATATATATATATATATATATATTTTTTTTTTTTTTTTCTATCATCACACAACATATATTGTCAAGGATTAAAATTGTTTCTTAATAGAGGTTACACCAATATAAGGTTAAAGGTGTCTTTACAAAGGGTTAGAGCACAGTAAAAAGCCATAATTAACTATTTATTAGATGGTTTAATTGTGCTCATGAATGACATAGGGAACTTAAACTGTTATTTGATAAAAATTCATATACACTGTTGCCCATAGAGTTGGAATAATTTTGTCATCTGACATATTCCTCTTTTTTGCAAAGATTAATTGTGGTTTAACTTTCACTGAGCTATGTCTGAAAGAGAAAGTTTTGAGAAGATATACTTTATCAAGAATAAATCACATTGTAACAATTTCATGAGATGATTTTAAAAATGTTTTATATCAACTGTTTGGGCAACAGTGTAGAAGGTCTATTTAATCATTACACATTACTGATTTTAACCCAATACAGTGTGTTTGTTCTGACAGGTAAAATTTCCCTTATTTTTAGGCACAGCCACCTTTACAGGGCTCCACTTCTTACTTTCAGTCACACAAGAAACAATCCAAAACATTTTGGCCTCAGCGTTGCATGGTTTACTGATACTAAAAAGGTATCACAATACCCCTCCCTAATAAGAATGACCATTTATTTCAGTTGGGATTTTGGGAATGACTGCTTTAATATGAGCAGTTTTTTGAGTGTGTCGAGGTAAAACAGCGGAGACTGTGTGTGTGTGTGTGTGTGTGTGTGTGTGGCATTGTTTTCCCTGCCTGTCATCTGGACACTCACTGTAGGCAGGCAGCCATCCAAGTGAATTAGAGACATGGCTGCAAGGAGAAGACCTCCTTCTGATTATACATTGTAGAAAAAACAGTGGCTTTATTTCCTTTATGGAGCTGACATGTCAGGACAAACCAACATATTCTACAAACCTGACAGTGAAAGATGTTTGAAACTGACACGAACAAAGTAGCCCACATGTCCAATTTGGCAAACCACCTCATCTGCAAACATGCTGATTTTATAAAGCAGCAGGTGAATATAATAACCCTCCCCACAAATACAAGTCAGTTTGATTTATTTGGAGACAAGCAAACATTTTTGCCATCAGTTTTTGGCAAAGACAAAATCTAATTTGGCTTTATCTTTTTAGCAAACTTAGATGTTAACTTTACCAGACATTCCCAAATATGTATTGTAGAGACCAGATCAATACAGAGTATGTAATGGCTTTAATACGCTTTTAAAACACAGCTACACACATTAAGTAAACAAAAAACTTAACAAGCAAACAAGGATTTTATAAAGCATGAAAATGTCATTTATATATGACATGGTGTTGAAGCCCAAACTTAAGTATTACTCTACACACACACACACACACATTTGTAAATTAAAATATAGTGATCACAAATTACTCAAGACACCTAATTAGTAAGGATCTGTGCTCTAAGTTCATTTTTTGATTTTTGTTGGTGACAAACAGAAATTCTGTCAAGATAGTCTTTTGAACAGTTTTATTACAAAGTATAAAAGAATAAGAAAGCACAAAGAAAGAACTACAAGTTCCTCAGCTATTTATCAGTGTTATGTCTCTCTCCCTTTCTAGCTGAACTATGCACCATTGTCTTTGCCATCTTCGTGGTCAGGGTCAGAGGCACCCATCCTGCATTTCCTCATATATCTGTCCCTCCAGAGCACTTTAGAAATTTGTGAAGGATACTTTAATGCACTATTAATAGAACATTAACGATTTCTATAACATTTCTATCATGATTTATTAAAAATTATAATGAGTTCAATGTTCTGTCATCTTTTGTACCTCAACTTCTCACAATGAGGCGAAGCGCGCACACACAAAGAAAATCCACGACCACTTCCAAGACAGCGGAGACACCCGGCGCATGTGGCAGGGCATCCAGGCAATCATGAACTACAAGACAACTTCACCTGCTTGTGACCGCGACGCCTCCCTCCCAGATGCGCTGAACCACTTCTACGCCCGGTTTGCGGCACAGAACAACGTGAAGGCGAGGAAGTCCACTCCTCCTCCCAGTGACCAGGTGCTATGTCTAACCACAGCTGAAGTGAGGAAAACTCTATGCAGACTGAACCCACGGAAGTCTGCTGGACCAGACAACATTCCTGGCAGAGTGCTCAGGGAGTGCGCAGAACAGCTAGCGGATGTCTTCACAGACATCTTCAACATCTCCCTGAGCAGCAACGTTGTTCCTACGTGCCTCAAGGCAACGACCATTGTTCCCGTGCCTAAGAAGTCTACTGTCTCCTGCCTCAAATACTATCGTCCTGTCGCACTCACACCCATCGTGATGAAGTGCTTTGAGAGGCTCGTCATGAGGCACATTAAGTCCCAACTCCCAACCTCCCTGGACCCCATGCAGTTTGCGTATCGTCCAAATCGTTCCAGGGACGATGCCATCTCCACAACCCTCCATTTTGCCCTCACCCACCTGGACAATAAGGACTCATACGTACGAATGCTGTTCATTGACTTCAGCTCAGCATTCAACACAATCATCCCTCAGCACCTGATTGAGAAGTTGAGCATACTGGGCCTGAACACCTCCCTCTGCAACTGGATTCTGGACTTCCTGACTGGGAGACCCCAGTCAGTCCGGATCGGGAACAACATCTCCAGCACCACCAAACTGAGCACTGGGGCCCCTCAGGGCTGTGTGCTCAGCCCTCTGCTGTTCACTGTGCTGACGCACGACTGTGTAGGAATGCACAGCTCAAACCACATAGTCAAGTTTGCCGATGACACGACCGTGGTGGGTCTAATTAGCAAGAATGACGAGTCAGCTTACAAAGAGGAGGTGCAACGGTTAACAACGGCGTGTTTTATTACACTGGTGTGGAGCAAACAACCTGTCTATTACGATGACAAAACTAAAGAGATGGTGACTAAAGTGATGGTGATGGAGCACAGAGCAACCATTCTCCACTGATTATCGATGGATCCTTAGTGGAGATAGTCAAGAGCACCAAATTCCTGGTGTTCATCTGGCGGACAACCTCACCTGGTCAGTCAACACCAGCTCCATCACCAAGAAAGCCCAGCAGCGTCTCTACTTCCTGAGAAGGCTGAGGAAAGCCCATTTCCCTCCCCCCATCCTGACCATGTTCTACAGAGGGACCATTGAGAGCATCCTGAGCAGCTGCATCACTGCCTGGTTTGGGAACTGCACCGTCGCGGATCGCAATACCCTACAGAGGATAGTGAGGACAGCTGAGAAGATCATCGGAGTCTCTCTGCCCTCTATTATGCACATTTACACAACACGATGCATCCGCAAAGCCAACAGCATTGTGGACGACCCCACACACCCATCACACACACTCTTCACACTCCTGCCATCAGGAAAGAGGTTCCGAAGCATTTGGGCCACCACATCCAGACTGTGCAACAGTTTTTTCCCGCAAGCCATCAGGCTCCTCAACACACAGAACTGAAATGGAACTTAAACACACTACAAACCGAACTCAACACACTCTCATCACTCATTACTCATCTCAATTCATTCCACCACCACTTATTTATTTATTTACTTTTATTATTCTACACTTACCGCACTACACTGTTTACCTGCTGTTTTTTGCACATTCCAATGCAATTGCACTGTTTACATGCTGGACATTCAAATGCACTATACTGTTTACATGCTGCTCTTTTTACACCCTTAGCACACTTGACTGTACTGTACTGTAAAATTAGTATACAGTAGGTTTACTGGTCGGCACTGTCTTAGGTTCTGTGTCCTGTCCTGTGTTACTTGTGTTTTCTGTCTACACTGTCTGTCTGTACTGTTTTTTGTCTGCACTGTTTGCACTAGGTTGCACTCGATGCACTTTACATAGCTTGTGTTGTTTTGTAGCACCTTGCTTCTTGGAGGAACCTTATCTTGTTTCTACTGTGTACTGTGTACCACTGTGTATAGTAGAAATGACAATAAAAGCCACTTGACTTGACTTGACTTAATGTTTATGTCATGGTATCATATAAGTATTGAGATATTTAGGCAGGTTTTGTTATCAAAGTCATAATTCTTTTATTGTGACACCACTAATTGGTCGTCATGGTATGAGGACTTACCCAGGTAAACAACAAATTCGAGATTTACTGTAAGTGCACAATGTCCACTCATGCACAGGTCTTGTTTAATACTTGACTGTTACTGGTGTGTGTCCTGGATGGAACGCGGCTAAGATAAACATTTCTCTGAGTCACTGTTGTGGGTTTAAGTCCATGATCTGAACATTGAAGTTCAGGTTTCCCTCCAGAGAGTGTGAGCTGAGAGGCAGTCAGCTTGTATTGTTCTTGCTTTGCCAGGTTTACTAACAGGTGAGTGTAATGTTGGCCAAAAGGTCCCGGGATGACCTTTGTATGAAATGTTTGTATACTAAACTGGTGTTACTTTCTTTCTGAACATGCCTCCTGGGTGTTGCTGTGTTTCTGTTTTAATGGGACACTGTCTTCACTGCTGACACAGCTGGAATCTCCACATGTTGAAAAGTGAGTACTGAAAACATTTCCCGTTACCTGGTTGTTCTTTTAGCATATTTGCCTTTAAATGTAAGTTTCTTTATCTCTTCTCCTCTTCCATCTATTTTTAGTACTATTAAATAATGGAACAAACTAACATATTTACAAACAAAAGCATTGTCTTTAACACCTGACATCCTGAAGTCTGGAACCCATGGAGGAACCTTTCTGCAGTTGCCCTGAGCTGCTGCTTGTTTTGGCCTTCTGTCTTGTCTTAAGCTGCTCTATGGGGCTGAGATCAGGTGACTGATCATATGATGTGACAATGTTTGGGATCATGAGCTTTTTCCTTTTCTTCTCCACACTTCTCTCTTTCCATCATTCGCTACAAAGTTAACCTTTCATCAGTTTAAATGTTTTTTTTTGTGTGTGTGCTTTCTGGCAAAGTCTATTCTCGGCTTTCTGTTCTTGTTTTTTTCATAAAACCGTCTCTTGACTTTAGACTATGCCTACCTCCTCAAGACTCCATTTGCCTTGGCTGGATGTTTTGATACGTTCTTTTTCACCATGGAAAGAATTCTGCTGTCGCTTTTCTGTTGCTGAGCTGCCAGTTCATCCCTGCTTTTTTAGGGAATGTTCCAGACTGTTGTCAATGTTTTTGCCATCTGTCTGGTGGGTTGATTTAGTTTTTTCATCCTAATGACGGCCTTTTTCACTTGCATAGACACCTATTTATACCTTATGATTACAGATCCAGTGAACACATTGATAACTCGATTAGTTATGGAGTATTATGGGAACAGGCTACATCTCGCCATGCAACTGCTTGTCAGCCATTTGTTCCATTATTTATGAGCCTGTGTGTGTGTGTGTGTGTGTATTAAATTCCTGTGTTAAATTGGCCACTTCAAAGATTTTGCTCACTTTGCTTAACTATTGGTAGAGACTTTTCTGTCCTCTGAAAATATTGGTATGAACCAACTACTGTCCACATGCAAAACTCCTTCCAGAGGTTTCAAGTCCCACATTGCTGCTCACTTAAGTTGCACGCTGCATCTATAATGTTTGTGATTTTATAGTTATATGTTTTCTGATTTGTAGCATTTCATGCATTTACTTAATTTTTGTGCCTCTACTTTTGAATGTCCTTGTCCCAAGGGGTCAGTGTAGATTATGGTCACTCACACTGCTCTCTTGACTTTGCTGAAATACTCTAGTTATTTTGGTTGCAGTCCTCATACCATGTGAAAGTTACCACAGTGCGGGTGGAGGCCCTGCAAGTCTATGATTAGCCTGACACTCTCCCAAATGAGACACATGCACTTTTCCATGTCCTTATGTGACTTGATGACCTCATTTAAACCATCTTTTACACAACCATACACACTTCGGCACTGCCACTTGCTCTTTCACAATGTAACACACACCCACTGATCTCTAAGCAGTTGTTCATGTCAATCCTTAATTGTATTCAAAACTCTCTTCTGTTTAGTTGGTATATACACACACTGGTGGTCTTAATGTCATAGAGGTCAAAGGTCAGCATGGTCACTCTGATCAGCCCCATACAAAGCACACTGTGTGCAGAGGTGGTAGAAATACAAACTCAATACTCACGTATTGCCTTAAAAAAAGCCCTCCACATTAAATCGTTTACTTGAGTAAAAGTACTAAGCTGATTATCTACATTTTACTTTGAGTGCAAAAGTAAAAGTACTCCACTAAAAGACAATGTACTTTAAACGATACTGATTATGATAATTATGGCTAATCATACACAGTAATTAATAAAAGGGGTCACTGTTGGTGAAGGTGGAGCTAATTTGAACGACTTTATGTGCCAACAGAAAATAATTTTATAAATAGAGTGGACATATAGTTTAACCCCCTCTTTCAATCTCACATTCACATATACACATTTAAAGTTGTTTGAAATCTAATTAATTAAAACTGATTAGAGGAAAAAAACTGTTCTTTGCTCTTTGTTTCTAGTGCAGAGAATTACTCTATACTGTATTACAACATTTAATCCCGTCTTTAAAACCGTTTTCCTTTCTAGGTTTTTTAGTTTAGTTTATATCTTTTCAATTTATCTTCTACAACCCTGCACCAATTTTATTGTATGCAGTAAGCTACTCTGTGTGTGTTTCTTAAAAGACTGGATGTTTTCATAAAATTAGCTTTAAACAAAACCTGATCAGAGCTAAATAGATGATAATGTGTAGCATAGCAATAAGTAGCATCACATTATAAGTAGTCTTTATTTTAGTGGGTACAGTAGTCATTTATATATAAAAGGCTTGTAAATCTACTTCAAGTACATTTTTGCATACCATAGTCAACTTAAATCACAAAAAAATAATAATTCCCAATTATGAAATTGTGGGCAGTGAAAAGAGTGACTAGTAACTTTGAAAAACTAGCCACAGTGGTTGGTGGGCAAAGAAGGTAATGTCAAGCCCTGAAAATAACCACACTATTATTTGTCACATATTAGCAAACTCTGAAAACAGCCACAAGTGGTATAACTAGTTCTGCCAGTAGAGGACTTCCATTTCATCACTTCCATAGAATTCCATTGTGTGTTTCTTCTCACTGGCAGTTAAAATTTTTGGCTATGCTAATTTATTTTTGCTCTCCTTAACTAGGGGAAATGCCATGCATTTACAAAATGACACTGCCCCACACATTGCTGCTTAACTGCAGTCAGGTAGCATAACATTCTTCTAGCTGAGCTGGAAATGAAGCTCAGCTGCTACAGTAAAGAACAGAAAACAGAAATTGAAGATGCATCAGAAAAACTTGTGCCCAAAAGAGGAGAACTGTCTGCAGTTTGGAAGCTTTTTGCTTTAAAATATCTGATTTGTTTTATGTATAAATCAAACAAAAAAGTAAAGCAGTTCAAATATTAGTAAACTTCTTTTAAACAAAAAAAATAATTATACTTTCAGTTTGCTTTGTATGTACCCACCTAAGGTATACAGACTAGTAAGTCCAGATAATTAGAAGAAATATGAAGGACAGTTCAATAGGTTTGATAAGTTCAATACACTATATGCCAACTTTATTCAGCTTAAAACACTTCCTCCTGAGGCCACCACACACATTAACAGCTGACCTCATCCTTACTGCTACTGGACATACTAATACTCAACCACTGCATCCCCATATGATGACTAAATGCAAACTTACACACTGACCAGCTGCATATAGGTATACAAGGACTTGTGCTGGAAATTTCACACACACACACACACACACACACACGAGTAAATCCGCTGTATTTTTTAGGATACTTGGCCATAAAGATGATTATGAGTCTTAAAATCATGTATAATGTACATCCAGTAAATTCTATGCAGTGCATACAAATTTAATTTCTATTTATTTCTAAATTTTAAATTACATTTTAAATTATGGAATAAAAAATGCAAAGTATATTGTATTTTCTGTTTTATTTCAATTTAAAATATGAAATTCAACAACATGAAATTTAAAAACATGCCTTTCCTACAAATCCGGCTAATATTTTATTTCAAAATTTTTAAATTAGTTTTGTCTCCATGAGAATAATCAGCGTTTTGTCGTCAAGTCAATGAGTGCATGGTGAACTACTCAGAAACAAGCAGAGAGCTACTGGCAGCTACCAAGTTCCAGGGTGGAGACCTACTTTAATGGTCAAATGACCTTCAACCATAAGCCCAAAACTGGAAAACGTGGCATTTATATCTTAAGAACATATTTCACATAAAACAACATGAAAGTCAAGTAACAACATGTCTGCTAATTTAAGAAATGTACTTTAGCATTGAAGACTTATTACAGTCAACATCTCTAATTCGCAACAAATTACATCAACTCTCTGGTTTGGTGGGGACACTCACTGAACTCTCTAGTCTGTGAAACTGTGTGGAAAAATAGTGACAAAATAACATGTTTTGAACAAATGGACAGTGACAAGAACCCCAGTACTGATGCTACTGCCAGCAATCCACAAAACAACCACTGCAAACAGCGCAGAACATTTGTTTTAAAATGCTATTCTCAAAGTCTAACATTACAAATTAAGCACTTAGAGAAGAGGTTTAACTATTCTCAACCCTATTTTAAACAATAAGCTGATTTTTCAGTTTGAATTTCGGGTGCAGGGCATACATGCAAAGTGCCTCAGAAGGCCTGAGGAAAGTTGGCCAGTTCATTCATCACCATATTACTTACTTTGGAGATGGATTAAGTTGAGGGTTTCCTTGATCAACACTGGATTCCCACTGGAAAGATGCATCCTAACAGAGAAAAAAAAAATAAAAGATTGACAAGGAGCAGACATATTTATACCTTAAGGATAATGCTGTATTGCATATCAAAAAGTACCTCTGGCTATTTATAATGAAAAGCACTGTATAATATAAACTGCATTGGCACCAATTATTAAGGGAAATACTGGAATACTAAACAGACTTTCATCAATAATTGGATCTGTTCATTACATGTACTGTTTTGAAATACTCTCTCCTCTCCCATGGGTTTACTTTTTCACAGGACACACATACTTGAGAATTGGGAGAATTGGGAATTGGGCTTATGGTGGGAGAGTTCATGTGGCTCCATGGTAGTAACTTTGGTTCAAGGGTAGCTATTCAGTATAGAAAAAATTTAAATGTTGCTGTTCTAACCACTACTGAGGTGGCGAAGGGGTGCCTCTTTATTATTGGGGCAGAAATAGAGAACTCTGTTATATTTTGTTATGCTGCTGTACTATGGACAGGAGTAATAAGGAACCTCATCTACCACCTTCTGAGAGTCTCAACCATTGACCACCTGGATTCGAAGGCACACGGAGCATCAAACAATAGGGTGTGTCAGCCAGGAAAGACAGACATGACAGGATCTACATTTCTCAAAGTTTCAGTCCTAGAATAATTAGCAGTATCATAAAACCAGTTGGATTGACTGAACACCCCCTCATTAGTCTAGCTCTGACCTTTTAACCAGGAGAAACGTTTTTATGACACAACACCTTCTGCCAAGGCTTTAAGAGATTCTAGGCACATGGGCAGACTTAGAAAAAGCGAACTTTACCTCTGGTAGGAAGTGGAACAGTCGTGTCTTGAAGCACACATAAGAAACACTGGAGATTACAGGGAGACTCAGATTGCAGGTCATTTGCTACAGGAAAGGAAGCTGGAGTTGAGATACTTCTTTTAGGAGAGTGTAAAGCAGGCTGTTCCAAGTTCTTGCTTCCTCCATTTAGAAGATATGGATGCCCCAAGGTCTCTCTTTTTCAATCTGGAGAATCAGTGGGAGAAAAAAGCAGATGACCTGCTATAAACTTCCAGGAGGCAGGGTAACCTGTATCCCCTGTGAGATGAAGCCCCATTATGTGGATTTCTATTCTGCCCTCTTTAGTGCCCAACATTGTTATATTGGGTGTGCAAGTGCTTCCTTTGCTCACCCAGGAAAAGAGAGCTGCTGGATTGTGAGCTGACTTTGTAGATGCTGACACATAATATAATAAATAAAATGGCAGCAAGACGGGCACCTGGGATTGAAGGTCTTTCTAGCAACTTTATTTAAGCAGTTTTGGAATATCATGGGTTCATATTTACAGGCTATATTTTTGGTATGTTTAAACACAGGATCTTTTCATGCCTCCTGTCAGTGCTGTCCCGGATGTCCAACAAGGTAGACTTGGTTAAGCTTAAGAGCTATGTATATTTTTTAGGATACAGCAAGATAATATTTCTTTGACTGCATTTTTCCCCCCCCCAATTAGATCTACAGCTATTGTAGTTGAGGGCCACTAGCAGAGTTTTGGACTCATGTAGAGTTAAATTTATATGCAGTCTACAAGTAAGTAGACTGCATATAAATTTTACCATAAGGAATTAAATATGATTAGAACTTTAAAACACAAAACAGTTTACACTGGTGGGCTCCACACAGATTGTTTTTACAACACTAATTTAAAGTCTGGTAATCATATTTGACATGCAGGTTTGCCATCATCCACGGTCTAATCAACTGAACGTGTTTTGCTTTCTCCTTAATTAGTCAGACAGTATGTAAACTTTGCTAGACTAAAGTATCAGCCTACATGCTTAGTCAAATGTATGATTCAAAATACTTTAGGTATTCCCTGTAACCATCACCAATATGTCCAATCATACATCATCTCCACAAACTTAAGTCTGATACAGTGCATCCAGAAAGTATTACCATCACTTAACTTTTTCAACATTATGTTACAGCCTTTTTTCAAAATAGATTAAATTCATTATTTTCATCAAGGTTCTACAAACAATACCCCATAATGACAATGTGTGAAAGAAGTTGGTTTGAAATCTTTAAATTTCATCTGTAATAAATCTGTAAATGTATTAGAAATGAAATAAATCACATGTATATAACTATTCATGGCCTTTGCCATGACACTCAAAATTAAACTCTGGTGCCTCCTGTTCCCACTGATCATCCTTGAGATGTTTCTACAACTTGATTGGAGTCCACCAGTGGGAAATTCAGACAATTTAACATGATTTGAAAAAGCATACACCTGTCTATATAAGGTCCCACAGTTAACAGTGAATGTCAGAGCACAAAACAAGCAAATTGTCTCTAGACCTTCGAGACACAGATCTGGGGAAGGGTACAGAAAAATTTCTGCAGCATTGAAGGCCTCAATGAGCACAGTGGCCTTCAACATCAGTAAATGGGAGACTTTGGAACCACCAGGACTCTTCTTAGATTCACACTGATTGTTTAAGAGGAAAGGGCCTCCACCAATTAGGCCTGTATGGTAGATCAGCCAGAAGAAAACCACTCCTCAGTAAATGCTTGACAGCCCACCTAAAGGGATAAAACCATGAAAAACAAAATTCTGTAGTTTGATGAAACAAAGATTAAAATCTTTGGCCTGAATGCAAAGTGTCATGTCTGGAGGATACCAGGCACTTCTTACCACCTGGACAATGCCATCCCTACACTAAAGCATGGTGGAAACAGCATCATGCTGTGGGGATGTCAGCGAAGGAACTGGGAGACTAGTAAGGATCGAGGGGAGAAATGAATGCAGCAATGTACAGAGACAACTCTGAATGTCCTTGGGTGGCCCAGCCAGAGCCCAGACTTGAACCAGATTGAACTTCTCTGGAGAGATCTGAAAATGGCTGTGCAGCGACACTCCCCATCGACCCTGATTGACCTCGAGAGGTACTGTTAAGAAGAATGTGAGAAACTGCCCAAAAATAGATATGCCAAGCTTGTAGTATCATACTCAAAAAGATTCGAGGTTATAATTTCGGCTAAAAAGGTGCTTCAATAAAGTATTAAGCATTAGGACCACCACACCACATTTTACATTACAAGCGTATCATGAACCCCACCTGAGTCCCTGGTCTGATCTTTCACCATCTTGTAATTTCTTTTATCTTTTAACCTCCCCTGTTCACAATTTCCTGTTTCCCTGAGGATTTTGCTCTCATGCCCTATTTACTCGTCAATCCGATCAAATTGTTGTTTTACACCTTTTGGCCTGCCTGTATTAATCCTGTTCTAACCCAGTCTCCATGCCAGACACTTACTGAGTGGCTATTGAAGTAGTTCTGGAAAAGGAAAGGGGCATGATGGATTCTTCACTTTGTCTAGAAAACGAATTAAAGTTCAGGACAATAAAAATGTGTGGCAGCAGTCTTTTGATGTAGATATGTTTGGGTTTTTAAAATTAGTAACTTTATCTAACATTCACTTACCACTAAATTGGTGTTGGGAGTCAGTGATCTGAATGGAACTCAGCCATATGCTCCTTATGTTTTATGGTCATTAATTAGCCATTTACAGCTTGTTTGAGGCAGGTGATGTTATGTAGTGTTTCTGTTAAGAGGGAAAAAAGTAGAATTGTTCCAAAATCCATCTTGCGCAAGTTTTACAGAGGTGGAGCTCTTAACTGCTTTAAACATATCAAAGGCTATAAGGGTAAAAGTACAACATGAAAATGCTCTAAAAGCACTTTAATTTGTTAATGGAGTTCATTTACATTTCTGCACTAAAATATACAGATCCAATCTAAAAAAACTGACAGAACACAAACAGTTAACAAATAAAACCATAAAGACAAAAACTAAAGTGAATGGCTGGAACCTTATTCCTGCTTTGACATTTTTTACTGTACACCCATATGAGACAGACTAGATCCAGCCCTGGTCTCTGCAGTCTACAATAATTTCTCCTACACAACCCATTTTATATTAAGACACAACAAAAGACTGCATTTTGCCAAAAAATCAAGCAGCTTTTTGCAGGGTGACAATTTGTCCCTTCATCTGATCAGATGGTCAGGAAGAATTGTCCTGTTTTGTGAAATACAAAGGACACAAAGCAGAACACAAGCAGCTAGAGCCAAATTATGCGTCCTCCCTCTCCTCTCCTGTGACATCAGCAAAATAGCTGCTCTATATTCCAGTCATTATCCAAATGTATGCGATGAAACTGCTCCACTCTGTGTTCCGGCCACATTTTTTGCGTCTTGCAGCTTTTTTTGACTGGTCAGTGAACCAGGACTTAAATACTTGAATTTGATTATGTTTCATCTATTAATACATATCAGTTAAATTTAAACTTTATTTATATAGTGTAGGACTAGGATAGGAGATTCACTGAACAAGTGAGTGCCATTAAAAATTATTGGTTTCAGAGGTAGCTGGTTTTCTGTCATTTGTCTTGAGCCTGCCGATTTAGTCTGCTTTTATAGTTAAACTGTAGCAACAAAGTTTAGCTCTTTTAGTGAAGTTGATTCGGTTGCACTTACATGTTTGGCCCAACAAAGGCACCCAAATTTAGCTGAAACCACAAATTTAGCGAAGTTTCAGCTGCAGCCAATTAACCATGTGTGAAGACCCATTTGTGTAGACTGTAAGATCACTATTTTATCTTTTTCTACTTAATCTCTTTTTGCTGTTCTTCCTTCATCTTTTATTTTCCTCTCTTTTTAAGCATATTTTATTCCAAAAAACTTCACTGTGTTTTCACCATCTGCCCACCATTACACAGAGCATCTTAACCTCTACCGTTTTTTCTCTTGCACAATCCAACAGCCAGTCTGCAGTGAACAAGGCTGATTTCATCCCAGCTTTGGCTACAAAGGCAGCTGTTCATCAGCTGCACAGTCCTCCAATGTCATCTTTTCTCACACTTCTTTCCCATTAGGACAAAGGAGGTGGGGCTTTGACTGCTCATTGCTGACACCTGGAACTTTTCCCTTTCCCCCTACAGCACCCCTCATCAATGTTACATTGTCGGATTGGGAGATAACACTGCTGCAAACGAGAGTTATTGGAACAGAAGATCACAGACTACTGTAAAAGGAAAACAGAAACAGAGCCTAACTTTCAAGAGCTGTGTACAACTCCAAACAGCTAATAAAAAGATAGCTGACCATAGCATGTTTCAGATCAGCTGTGATAGAAAGAATTCTTCCTGATCAGCTTCATGGAGTTTGCTTCCAAACAGCTCATGCACATCTCAGTTTTCGAAGCCTCATCCCCGCGCATAAGAAAGCCCTGGTTGTGGCCGCTTCTTTGTCGCAACTAAGCTTCTTAGACTGGAAGTTTTGGAGATTGTCTGGCTGTAATTACGGGTCACAGAGAGCTGCAGCTACAGAAGCAGCACATGCTGCAAGATTTTCTCCCAGTGTAGATAGTGAATCTAGGAAGGGGAACCCCAGCAGGCCCCACCCAGGACAGACTGTAGACTGGTGCTGTAAAAATTTGGCCTTGGAACATTATGCCCTTCAGACAATGACAAATAAGCGTAAAAGCTCATTTTCCTTAACTTATAGCTCTAGAAGCATCGACAGGCTACACAACATAACAACTAATTGGCATAGTGGATTTACTTTCCTCTATAACATGTAGGACAAGAAAATGCAGGAGAGAAAAATTAATATAACTGCCTGCCAGAGGTTGGGGGTTTTAAGGTTTAAGTAAATAAGGCTGTCACTGTGAATAATAGCTCTCAGGTGTGAGGCCATCTCCATGGTTACCTAGCCTTCTCCCTGCCCAGCGGACCATGGTAGAGATGTTTGTTTGCCATGACAGTAGACTTGTTAGTGACGCAACAAATACCCAGCCAGAGTGACGCACATCTGCCGAGTGCATCATGAACACATGACAGCAGTAACTTCAATAAATGGCCTATTATTATGAAATATGTCCGACACTGAGACTGGGCCAGTGTTTTTAAAGTCATTAAATTTGTGTTTATGTCCTTCTCACTAACACACTGATTTAAAATATTAGTATTCTAAAATATTAAACTGCTCATTTTATTCAGAGCAGTAAACAAATACAGACAACAGCTTAATCAGTGAGATGGCCTGAGAAAAGAAACACTTCTGGTGTCTGCTGCTTTTGGCAGACAGAGCTCTGCAGCTCCTGCCAGGGAAGAGAAGCTAGATAAGTTTGTGTCCAGGGTGAGAGGGGTCAGTGGTGATATTCTTTGCCTCTTCATGGTTCTAGATGTGTACAAGTCTTGGACAGGGCTCAGGGGGAGCATGACATTATTTTCTCGACTGATTTTACTGTCTGCTGCAGTCTGTTCTTGCCCTATTTGTTGGCTGCTTCAAATCAGACCATGGACTTACTCAGCTGCTGCTGGAAGAAACTCTTCTAAGGTTTTTTGAAGGCAAAGTCATTGTATGTGCACACTTGTAACACTTGATCAATCTGATTCTTTTCATTTTTAATTTCATTATTTAGTCCGATCTGATATTTGAATTCACATGTATCCAGCACTGTTGTGAAGTCCTAAACTGCCATGCATTATCAAATTTAACTGTGACACATGACGTCTGATATTTTCTTACAGTGTTCACATTGTAAGAGATAGATATACGTAAACTGAACATAAGGCGAAGCTCATCACCTGCCCAATACCATCCCTACAGTGAAGCATGGTGGCAGCATCATGCTGTGGCGATCTTTTTCAGCAGAAGGGACTGAGAGACCTGACTTGAACCCTATTGAATATCTCTGGAGAGACCTGAAAATGTCTGTCCACTGTCAGCCAGAGAGGATTAGCAAAGAAGAATGGCATTAAATCACCCAATCCAGGTGTGCAAAGCTTGATGCGTCATACCCAAAAAAAAACTTACTGCTAAAAATTACTGCTAAAGGTGCTTCAACAAAGTACTGAGTAAAGTGTCTCAATACTTATGTACATTTATACGTATGGACATTTCAAAAATTCGGTTTTCACTTTGTCATTATGGGTACTGAGTGTAGATTAATGATGAAAAAAATAAAAATTTAAACAACTGTAGGATCACACTGCAACATACCAAAATTGAAAAAAGCAAAGGGGGTCTAAAAACATTCTAAAGGCACTAATATACATATTAGCTGACAGTGATTGCTGGACTGAAATGATTGACGACTTACATCTGACTGTGACTTTACAACCCTCTCATTTTATACGTGTAAACCAATCAAAGTAATTTCACGAACAACGGGTTAAATAGCAAATTAAAACACAAAATAGAAGGGAGGTTCTTTAACATACTGTATACTTAGAGTTGACATCTCTGATCCTCCATCCCCCCCATCAGATCCCAGAATGAAACATGCATACTACGTGACCTTTTTGTAAACTAGGATAATTGGATTTAATGTTTACTTTGAACAAACTTAATCAATAAATTCCATTTTGTTGAGAACTTGAGTAAAACATGATGTTATACGTAGCAACTGATGGATGTAGTTATTAAACTAGTGCCTTTGTGAGTATTCTTGGTCTATTTTCAAAGGACCGTTTTACAAAAATAAGGAAATGGAAATGGTGACTCTAAACAAGATTAGCGCTAGACCTATGTTGTGAATATTTTAGCATGTTTAAGCACGTACATGTAAAGGACACATGTTTAACACTCAGAATGTTTCATGTCCTCCTTTTGTGTATTTGTCCATGAGTAGCAGCAGCTGGCAAAAGGGCACTGACCCAAACTGACCTCATGCAGTCCTAAAGGGGTTGTGTGGGAAAAACGTGGGTGGACATGAATCACTTCCTTGGGACCAGAGGAAGCAACAGAGCTGTGGCACATTGTAACACTGCCATATGAAAACAATCAAACACTAACTTAACAAGTGTTGGGCCATATGTGCCGCTGCACCTGTCCAATTGACAGGTTTAAATCTGCATGAATTACAAGATAGGAGAAGAGACTGTGGTTTATATAGCAGCCACAGGGCAACATCATCTTCATATTTGACTACTATTTAGTTAGACATGACCTGCAGGTGGAGAGACAGCGCCGAGCCCAGGTGATGCTTATGCTGAATACACTCTGCAAGTGACATGCAAATAAAAATAGTTTATTAAAACTCCTGTTTGTGCTGAAGAACAAACATGCAGCAAATACATTATTTCAGCTTCCCCTGCAGTCTTCCATTCATTGTTGCTATGTGTTACCATAGAAAGCGTGTTTGCTAATCAATATGAACATGATAAAATGACAGCTGTACATACAATAAAGTTGTTTTAAAATGCGACATTCAAAGTCATGCTCTTATTTTGAAAACCATATACTTCTTTGCTTTTACCATACTGTCCCTTTGTATCAGACACTGCACCTCCCACCCACTGCATGGTTCCTGCCATTATCTGCTTGACATTGTTTCCCTCTGGCCAAACACACCTGCAGCTTCCCTTCCACTCAGTCATTGCCAGATTGTTGGTCTATTTAAAGCCATTATCAGCAATGCAAATTGTTTTTGTTGAAAGCCAGGTTTGGATATTTGTTTGTTGGCATTGAACTTGCTAAGATTAAGTTCTTTAAGTTAGTTGGTTGCTCTTGTTTGGTATTGCTAGGAAGAAGGACTTAAAAGACTTAGTTTGAGATTTTTTTTGTGTGTGAAGACTACTTACCTTAAAGATCTTTGTGTAACATCTCAAGAGCCTGTATTATAGACCCGTTTGTCACTGGACTTACCTGTTCTGGTTGTTGGGTTTATGTTCTTAACTTATATGTAAACCCTGAGCTGAAAAATAAAACTAAAAATAAAAATCACATTATGTAATCTTGTTTTTGTTAAATAAGTTTTATAAGAATAAAAAATGTATCATTTAGGAACTAAAATTAAAATCAAGGTATCAGTATTTGTACTGGTATCAAAAATATTTTATATCTTCTTCTTTTCTTTTCGGCTGTTCCCTTTCAGGGGTCGCCACAGCAAATCATGTGCCTCCATCTAACCCTGTCCTCCGCATCGTCTTCTCTCACACCAACTAACTTCATGTCCTCCCTCACTACATCCATAAATCTCCTCTTTGGTCTTCCTCTAGACCTCCTGCCTGGCAGCTACAACTTCAGCATCCTTCTACCGAGGAGGAGAAACTGTGACTATATTCCCAGTTTCTCCTCTGATCATGTCCAAACCACCTCAATCTGGCCTCTCTGACTTTATCTCCAAAACATCTAACATGATCTGTCCCTCTGATGTCCTCATTCCTGATCCTGTCCATCCTCATTCCTGATCCTGTCCATCCTCGTCCCTCCCAAAGAGAACCATCTGTTGGATGGCATGAAACCATATTGCTGCTCACAAATGTTCACCTCTGCTCTTAGCCGAGCTTCCATTGCTCTTTCCCACAGCTTCATAGCTTATTCCTCTGTAGTTGCCACAGCTCTGCACATCTCCCTTGTTCCTAAAAATGGGCACCAGTACACTTCTCCTCCAGTCCTCGGGCCTCCTCTCACTCTCCAAAATCTTGTTAAACAAACTAGTCAGAAACTCTTCTTCCACCTCTCCTAGACACTTCCATACCTCCACAGGTATGTCATCTTAGCTCCTGAACTTCCTCATTCCACCACCAAGTCTCCTTGTCCACTTTCCTCTTTCCAGATGACACACCTAGTACCCTCCTACCTATCTCCCTTATCACATTAGCTGTAGTGGTCCAGTCATCTGGAAGCACCTCCTGACCACGCAGAGTCTGTCTCAGCTCCTCCCTGAAAACTACTCGACATTATTCCTTTTTCCCCTGCCATCACTTCGTCCTCTGTTCTGCCTTTGTCCTCTTCATCTTCCTCACCACCAAAGTCATTTTACACGCCACCATCCTGTGTTGTCTGGCTACACTCTCCCCTACCAATACATATATATATATATACACATATATATATATACTTCCTTTTATTACATCTGACTGTGTAACAGCACTTTCTGTAGACTGGAATGTTTTCTATTCTAATACTGTATCTCAGTGATTTTTGTCCTCTTGTCTTATTAGGATTTTAGTGTAGTTTAGGGTACAAAATATTACACGGATATATTGTGTTTTTTGTTTTTTTTTTGGTTAATGCACATTTACTATAGCAGATAATCCTAGCAGCTTACTTGCATCTGTGGTGAGTAGGCAACGGTTGTGGAGGGAAAAAATAATAACAGTACAGACACAGTATTGCCTTATGCTCAGCTTAGCAGTATTAAGAAACTTAAGGAAAAAAGGAAAAAAGAAAGAACATTTATTTGTTTCACTTTCCTAAAGGTTTAAACAAAACCACCTACTTCCACAAATATCCCAAAAAATGACAACAATCAGTAAATGTTTTATTTGTTTGAAAGATAAAGCTCCCCCTTCAAAACAATTCAAAAAGAACATTAAGTTCAAGAATATATATATATTTGGTTTAATGTAAACATACAGTGATTAGTGTAGATCATTCGACACTGTGCTTAAGCCTGTCAGCATTTTAAATTAGTGGCTCCCAGTCCTTGACCTAAATTTATTAGTTTCCAACTAACCCTGCACAACACACTGCTGATTACCTGGATCAGGTTTATTAAGTCAGTTAGCATCTGGATGACAGAAATTTGGATAGTCTTTTCCTTGTCCATCCTCATCTGAGATAATATATTCCAGCTTCTGATTGACTGAACAAAACTGATGGTAGTAATTAGCATTGGGCAATTAAAAAAAGGGATAATTGAAAACAGAGCAAGGGTCTTTGAGGAGCAGGATTGAGAAACACTGTTTTATACTGCTCTTTAAAAATCTTGTTCTTCATAAGATAGTGTGGTGCTCAGGTTTGGCTTAGTGGAAGAACTGTGAGGCCATCTGTGGCTGGGGTATCTCTGTCTGTTTGGACTGTTGTTCTGGAAGCACATACCACATGACAACACCTGAAGGATTGATGGAGATTGTAATCTCTGTGGTGGCATTCAGCCTCGTCAGAATCGATCCATTAAACACATCATACACCTAGAGGCAAGTAAAACATATTTAAGGATTATGAAAATCAAATGATGATTTGAGACATATTTCACCATTTGGGTGTTTAAGATATGTAATCTGTGACTGTAGTCGCTAATTTTACCAGGTTTAGAATTTGATGGCAATGGACACAGATATCTGTGCTACAGATTGTCTATCATGGTACAAGAAGTGCCCGCCTGTTTTTTCTTCTTTTAACTTCCACAAAACACAGGAAGGGAAAACTGTGGGACCATTGAGAGCAATTACTGTGTGTGTTATATTGTACTGTTGGCTTTTTTTCCAAATATGAAAACACTAAAGAAAAGACTACAGACAGAGCTGACTAAGGCCTAAGGGCCTAATCAGACAGAATTCATGGACTTTTTTAAAAAAAAAAGCAGCTTGCTGCATCTTTTTTTTAAAATTAGAAACCAAACCACTAAACTTTAGCTTAAATCACTGGTTAACTTAACATGTCAAATTTTTGTAAATACTTGAAAAACAGTTTTTTGCTATGTACACCATACCTAGGAGCTGCTTAAAAAGTGAATCTCTCTTAAAAAGTGAATCTTTATTGATCAATAAATATCTTATCTTAAAATATTAAACAAACATTTATTTATTTAAATATCTGCATTAGAAAACGAACAGGCAGTGGGTACCTGCTCTGGCTCTGATTGAGGGTGAGAGGCTGAAGAAGTGATTCGTAATGTGTCTTTCATATGCCTCTGCTGTCTTGGGGGGTTTTTTTGCAACAAAGTTTTTGAAAATATTCGAACTAGTCAGATTTAGCACTTCTAAGGACCTAATTTACACCACTTTTAGGGCAATTTAAAACCTCATTTATAGCTACTCAGGACAAAATCATGAAGTATATGAAGAAAACCAAAAGTCCAATTTTCATATTAAATATGAAAAAATTGAATATTCCAACACATTTCGGACATTTTTAAGATTCGATAAAGTCCACAACATCATTAAAAGCATCACAGCTTTTAATAAAGATCCACTGAATGCACAGTTTTGAGTCTAGGTCTCTTTAAAACTTAGGTAGATGAAAGTAACAGAAACAACCATGATATTCCACATTATGTGACCCACCACAACATGCATGGATTAATATAAATAACTAAAACTCAAAAACTCTTAGGTTAAGAAGAAAGGCAGTTTTGTCATGTTCTTCCTATCTTTGAATGGTAAATAGACAGCTCCTTCTTTAATATACATTTTCCATAATCAAATAAAAGCACAAATATTATGTTTAAGATTTGTTTTTTTAAGATTAAAGGCCTACAATTTAAATTCTTGAACTGTTTGACTTTTTTAAGAACCTGTGGAAACCCTGGTGAAAACATGTTCCAGGAGCCTTATTGTATTATCATACTGTGAAAGACATCAAGATTGTGTCCTATAACTTTTGTTTTCTCTGACCAGGAGCAAATCTTAACCATGGACAAGCTACAACTAGAATATGATATGAGGCTTTTTAAATTTAGTTTAGTTTAAAAATGACTGAAACAGTTACTATTAATAAAGTCACTGATTCATCTAATAGACACACACAATTTCAGCAAGATAAATGAACAGAGAGACAAACCTTATAGTTGCCAGGCTCATAGTTGAGTTTAGTTAGAGAAGTGTGGTAGCGGTAGGGCATGTCTGTTCGACGGCTCAAGAAAGCAAGGGTGCTGGCTGAGTGAGACAGAGGTCTCCAGTACACCTCAATACGACTGCTCTCCTGTGCAAAACACACAGACACATAAACACACACGCACTGTGTAATCACATAATACATTCCCTAGCCCCTAACCCCAACCTCAACCTTTATGACCAAATGTTGAACCCCAGCAGCTACCCTAACCATGGAATATAGCTAAATCTAACCACAACCCTAAAACCCAGTCTTAATCCTCAAGCAGACCTTTAAAAGGTGCAAGGAGCAGATACAATGGTATTACAACGGTGATCTAAAAATGGCACACAGAATAAAAATGGCACACAAGTTTTACTAATACCAACTGTATTACTGTATGTGTTTTTCTGGCCTTGTTTGTTCACTGTACATAAACTGAAGATGATGACCTGCAGCAGGCGTCTTCCTTGGATACCCATGGGGTCCTGGTTGATGGCAATGGCCATTTTGTTTTGTAGGATGGCTCTTGCACTGTTGTCTAGGTTTCGAAGATCATTAGACATGATGAGAGGTGCAGCCATTATAGCCCACAGAGCCATTTGCGAGCGAGCCTCGTCCACACTGAGACCAAAGTTGCCAATGATGAGCTGTAGAGACATATGAGGAATATGTGAGGCATTAAACATTTTTATATTAATAGAAGATATTTATATTAAAATATTACATCACTGTCACACAGTTCTCAAACAAATATAAAAGCTATCATTATAGCTTTAAGAAAAAGCTTTGTTTTCTTAATATGCACACAGTAGAAGATTATTGGTTATTGGTGATTATTGGTTCAAGTTTATCCAGCACCATCTTTATAAAGTGTATGAAACACAGAAAAAACACACTCAGTGCAACTTAGAGTGATTAGAAGGCAAAATTAGATGAACGCTCTACCTTTCAGCGCCCCAGTTGCCCCTAGTGGGATGCCTCCAGCATCAGGTACCTGTATGTACACACACTATACAAGCTGAGGTTTGATTACCTAAACTATGCGATAAACACTTAGTAATCTAAGGTCTGAGAAATACTCAATGGAGCTCTGATGGTCTCTGAGTTTGAGATCATTGTCTCAGTTTTTAAACTACAGGATCATTAGTAAAGACTAATCCATCATACCATGTCAGGGTCATTCCATCGTCCAGGCCCTGCAGCTGGCTGCAGATCATCCTGGTTACTGGAGAACCAGTCAACTATGCCCAGCACACTATCCCACGAGTCTTGGATGTCATAATAATTCCTCCATAGGTGACAAATATCCCCTAGCAGAGAGTAGTTCACCTGGTAGGAGTAAGAGACAAGACAATAAAAATCCAGACTAAAATACCAAACCCCTTTCTGTATAGAATTATGTAAGCAGCAGACCAATGCTCATTAATCAGTCAACAATAAATACATTTTAATAAAATTTACACAGCCATGTTTGCCGTTTTGTGTGTCAACTACAGATGACTGGGCAAGTGCAGCGATGCTCATGTGAGTTATAGTGTGTATACTGTAGTAAATAGTGTGCATTATCAATGTTGTGTCTAAACAGAATTGAGGCACAGGTCTATCCATTTTCAGTTGTTGTTTAATCAGCGTTCCATGATCTAACCACTACGTTTGTCAGAGATGTTTGTGATGGCACTCACATAAGGTGGAAGTCCGCCTTGATAGCAAGGCCAACTACAGGAGTAGGCTATCGGTCTGCCTGTATCATTCAAAGCCTTGGACATCAGAGGATAACCTGTGTGGCATAAGATAAAAACAAGCTATGGATGGTCCATGATCTCTTGTGCCTTCTTGCAGTAAAGGTTTTGAGTGACTTCATTTCATAAATACAAGTAGTATAAATCATAACAAGTACACAGCTTACCCAACATTTGTTGTACAGGATTAGAATTACAGCCATCAAACTTTAGATAGTCAACCTCCCAACTAGCAAAGGTCTGGGCATCAATCTCAATTTTATCTAAAGTGGTGCCAGGGAATCCCATGCATGTAAATGTGCCCATGTCTGCATAGATGCCCAGCTTTAGTCCACGATCATGAATATACCTTGCCAGCTTTGCAATGCCACCTGGGAACCTAAAGGAAATGAAGCACACAATGTTACTTGTAGGAATGTTTATATGCACTGAAGGAAACATGGCCACAAACACCCATGAAGGGATTGATTTTAAATTTTAAATATTTACATAATTAAAATAATTTTGTTATAACGTTAACCCACAGATTTTAAAAGAACTGCCAAATGGAGGATAATGACTATCCAATCAACTGTTCAAAGATATAAGTTAAGACTTATATCAAACAAACCTTAATCAAACAAACCTTAATCAAACAATATCCTAGTTAGTAATTTAGTGAAATGTAATAGCTTTTCAAATCTAACTACTGATGTAGATGACTGACAGAAAAACAGCACATTTACTCAAGTACTATTCTAAAGTAAAGATTTAAAATATGCTACTTGTACTTGATTCATACTTCAAATTTACTACATATCAGAAGGAAATTTTACCACAGTTACTGTACTCTTAGAAATGTGTAAAATAGCTGTAGACACTATTTACTTTTCAAAGTAAAATTTTACAAGTTTTAAAAATTGTATAAGCTTTTAGTGCAATAAAAACTCCAAACCTGGTCCATTGTAACCAGTTCCATCAAAGGCAGGGCTTACCTCTAAACATATCATATGGTTTTATTTAATTAACTGTTTAAGGCTAAAAGAGGTACGAATACCCAGCGTTCCAGATCAGTATATGAATGAAAACAAATTTTTACAGATGAATTAACTTACAGCACTTTTGATTTGTCAATAAAACCAGCTGCACTTTCATGTTTTATATCATTTAAATGCAACTTGTTCAGTTGTTCACTAATATAAACTAATGCTTCTTCCACTACTGAGTACAGAAGACTATAAATCCGACTACATTAATTTATAACTTCTATTATCAACTAAACATATTTGTATTATTTGCTCAGGGTTTATGTTAAAGGGAGTTTCCAGACTCATCAACAAATATTTCCAACTTTACCTAGATCCATCCTGTATTCAGTCTGAAAGCTTTAGAAAACGTTGTAGCTTTGTGTGGCTATATTTACATCATCCAACTCCATCAAAATCACACAGAATAACTCAACAGAATATACACAAGAGAAGTTTTGAGTTGAAGATTTAATGTTCACTAAGTGGCCCACAGCAAAATTAATCCTAGTTTTCTACACAGGTGGTGTATACAAAGCTGAAGGAAGAAGCTCACCTCATAGAGTAAACAACTGTAGTGATAAGATGAAAGAGGTTTTCTTCTCTATGCAGAGGTTTCACAGGTTGATCAGGGTGGATCGCACTATTGATCACACAAGATCAATAGTTTTTGGCTTGTCCCTTCGGGGTCGCCACAGCAGAACGTGTTCCGCACGTTCATTTGGCCTGTGTTTTTACGCCAGATGCCCTCCTGCCGCAACCCTCCCATTTTATCCAGGCTGGTGCCTTGGTGGGGTGGGATACAATCCGGCAGCCTTCTGCATCCCTACACAATGCTCTACCCGTTCTGCCACCAGGCTGGATCACCTTATCACACAACTTCAATCAATCTTCATGCTGCGTTCAAGCACTGTGCCACCAGTGTACATGAAACTGTGAACTTCATTTGGCAAAAGTGTTGATAAATCTACATTAAACCAGGACAATATGATAGAATAGAAATGTAACACTCATAGCAAGAACAATTGTTGATGTGTGCGAAGTTTAGATGAGGCATCGCCATATTCATCTATATTTCCCATTGCCATCTCTACCACAGCCTCATGCACGCCAATATCACCAGATAATTCAACACCAGTTAAACGGGGAACAATGGCTCCTCCTGTCACAAGTCGAAGTTTCCTTGTGTAAGACACTGAAAACCAACTTGGTTGCTTCTGATGAGTCATAACAGCTCCCTCATTGGTGTATGACTGTGTGCAATTTTTAATGCCAATTGGAGAATGAGAAGCAATGTAAAGCGCTTTGGGTACCAAAAAGATGGAAAAGTGCTATATAATTGCAGACCATTTACTATTTACGGAATAAACAGAATGCCAGAGGTAGACCAACCTATAGGGATCGGGCTGCAGCCTCCCTTGTTTGTCTCTTAACAAGGACATCCAGCAGTCATCTATGATAACATACTCATAGCCCAGCTCCTTCCAGCCATCCTCAGCCAACCGGTCAGCCATGTCTTTGAACAGATTCTCACTGTAGACAAAGGAAAGGAATAAAGCACTCAGTTTTGCATGAAACACATTTATATATGTTTATGTGTCAGATGCATTTGGAACATTGCTGTGTGTCACATGTATTTACACATTGTTGGGATTAGACATCATTTTAGGGACTAAAAGAGGTATTTTTGAGAGGAGACTTTAAGATTTAAGATATGAGTTTGGTTGTATTAAGGTTAGGGTTAAGTAAAGGCGAGTAGGCCACAGTGGAGCTGAAGGTGTCGTCCATCTGAAGGCTATAATTGCACAAAACCACAAATGGTTTTGAAACAGAATGGTATTTCTGCCAAAAGTATGCCTTTTGTCAAGTGATATATACAAGCCATCTGGCTTCTCGGGACAAATCCTGGTTTGCCTGCTGCATCTGTGGGCTGTGAAAAAGATAAGCCTCCAGATTAAGTGTTTTTTAAATTGGCCCTCCCTGTCTGCCTGAGAGTTCATTCAGAGAGTGCATGACCTTGTTTAATAGATGTTTTGAATGGCCTCTAACTGAGGCTCAGCATCAACTAGTCGCAGTGGCTGGTACCTTTGCCACAGATTAGATCTGTCTCCTTCAGAATTATAGCAACTCTCACAACTCTGACTTTTAGAAAGTTTAGCTCCTTGGACTTTATTAAATTAGACAGCTGCAGGATTATGTGTCTCAACATGAGACCTAATGGGCAGTGCGCATTTATGCACACCGATAACCTTATTTTTACTTTTATTTTTCAAAATGATTTTATGCACAGCAGAGACACTTGCTTTTGATCAAAGATTCTGTTTCTGCAGTGGAACAGTTGTTGCAGTTGTTCATGATGAAATCAGCAAAGTGGTCACCTCTATCTCATATTTTGCATTAGTAACGTTATATATAATAACAGGGTGTGGTAAGTGCAGGTAAAAGGCTTGAAGGGTTTTCGCAGCTTCAGACAATGTTTTTGTGTGTGGGTTTTTTTCTGGCCAAACATCCCTCTTCACATAGCAAAGGTTTCCAATTCATGTTCTATATAGATGGAAAAAAGCTGCATATGTAAAAGTGTTTGGGAATATGATTCCACTTGTGCTAAAGTTGGCAACCAGTGAAAGCCAAAGCAATCTGATAATCTCAATTCAATTTTCAATTGATAGGAAATAGGTCACCTGTGCAAATTCTGAATTATATGGTGAAACTGCAAAGTCAGTCTAACTGCATTTCTTTATTCAAAGCTGAACATCCTTTAGGAAGAACAAATGATTTTTACTATAAGTATTGAGACAAGGTTAGATGACTCTTGGCTCATCATTTAAAGTTCCAACAGGCCTCCCAGGTCTGGTATCCTTTACAGCCTCCTACCTCTGATGCTAGAGAGATAAACTTTGTCTGTGTCACTTTTTACACTAAATTGTAGCAATAAGAACCTTCAGCAAACATTTCAGTTATGTGAGACTTCTTCAATGCACTCTCATTTCCCATTGTTGGGAAAAAAAAGGTTAGAATTTTCCTTGTGCTCACAAGAAATAAATATAGCTTTTAAAGAAAAAAGGATCGGTAAGGCTTCCACTCATGCTTGATGGGTGTTCAATAAAGACCCGAAAGTTCACGACTGATGTTGTGTTTTTTATTAGCTTAGAAATATTCATGCAGAAAATCTAGTGACTGCTAACAGTGACATTACTTATAATCCCACAAACACTGCTTTCTGACATTTATTTTTGGGTGTGTTCGTGTCGTGTGATAGAGCAGGGGGAGAGAAAGGAAAAAAAGACACAAGGCACATGCAGCTAATCCACAACAGGAACTGTCTGACTTTAAAAAATCTGTGGGGTTAAGTGATTTATTTAGACCAGTTACATTTTCTGTCAGACATTAGGCGGACTTTGTTTTTAAAATGAGGTGGCATTGCCCCAATAACAGTCTTTTATTTTCATTATTTTTTAATACAGTGGTGTGTTCCTGTCTGCGGCCTTTGGTTACACACAAAAATGCTTCCCTCTCAACCAGGCAGCAAAATGATTAGGCCCCAATCATCTACGTTTTTGTTTTGACAGCTTCTTTCAGACATCTCATCAGACATCATTATTGTTTTTGTTCTATGAATTCACTTTTGAACAGGTCAGGCAAAAAATGGTCCAGCGTCCTCCTTTCCTTTGTTGGTAAAATTAGCTCTATAAAGATAAATGTCCTCCCAAGATGTATCTCTTTTTTTCAGTGCTATCCAATTTTACTTCCATTTTCGTATCTAAACCTAAATCTTTAGAAAAACTGATATCTTTATTTATCCCTGGCAGATGAGGTTCAATGTCCAAAAGAATTTTCTAACAAGATAAGCATCTTGGTCTCCCCTGCCCTAATATTTTATACTAGGCTATTAATGGACTACTTATATTCATAAAATTCATACAAGGGTCCCTTACCGCAACATTGGCCTGGTGCCTAATTGAGTGTCAATCATGCCATTCCTCATTATCCAAGCCCTTGTATGTGGGCAGGGTTCTTTAGCAAGTTTACTTTGAATTTTAACATCCTCTCAATAATAATTGAAAAATAAAATGTACTTTAGTTACTTTTAACTACAGTATATTTAGTCTGTTATGAGCCCTATACATATAAATACTATATTAATCCCATTACTTATGTGATTGCTCATACTGCATGGAGACTTAAAGGCATTGTGAATATGGCTGACCTCCTTATTAATGACATTTTGTGTCTTTTGAGCTCATAGGTAATTTTACATTGCAAATCATATCTCTGCACATATTTTCAGGTTTGCCGCATGGTATGTTTGCACTTTGCCTCTTTCCCATATTCAACAAATCGCTCTCTAAAGACGGGATTTATGGCTCTTTGAAAGGAACCGGCTCTTAAGACTCTGTTCCTTTCCAAGAGCCATTAAAAAAAAGTATTGTTATTTTTTTCATATTTTTATTAGGAGGTGTGGGTGACTGTGATGATCTAAATAAGCACTTTGATATGTTAGGGTAAAGTTTCAGATCAGATTCCACTTATACACCCCATAAATATAATTTATTTTTCCATATGTAGACTAAATTACTCATATTGCTAGACATAATGTCAGTGTTCTGCATTATAAACACAGGGTATACACACACACCTGCAGAGCAAAGAGGCCACAGAGGAGAAGACAGGAAAAATGTGCAATTCAGTCACATTCACACAAAATCCTTCTGCAGGGTTGTGTGGAGGTGTTAAACATGACATTGCCCCTTGTGGAAGCATACGTCTACTGTGCAACTCTAAAAGAAACACGGGCAAATATCCAAGTGTAAGTCTACATCGAGGATTATATGTGTCGACAGAGAAGCGTAATTACGCCTTGGGTTTACAATAAGTGGATTTAAGTGAACAGGTTATAGTCTCTGAAAAGCAGATTTCTTAAGTGTCATGTAAATGGGAAAGCTGGTTTCTGAAATCAGGCTAGGGCTTCTCATTCACCCTCACAACCACACACACACACACACACACACACACACACTCATACACCGATGGGGGAGCTGCTATGCAGCTGGCCAACACTCAGCAACTAAGTCTGTTCATTGTCTTACTCAAGAACAATTTGACATGTGACTGGAGGAGCCGGGGATCAAACTAACAACTTCGAGGGAACTTTGATGAACGGCCACTGCACCACAGTTGCCCCTTTTGTGTGAAACAAAAGACTGCAGACAGGAACACACAGCTTTTGTATGTATGAGACTGTTAATTGGGGAATGTTGCCTAAAAACAAAGTCTGACAGAAAATGTAAGTAATACTGTGTGTTAGAAGTCTAAATAAGGCATTTTCCCCTGCAGCTTTTTTTAAATTCAAACAGTTCCTGTTGTCGATTAGCTGGATTTGTGCCACCCCTCTTTTTTTCCGTTCTCTCCCCCTGCTCTGTCACTCTAATGCAACACGAATTAACCTGAAAAGAGGTGGACAAGAAATCAAGTTACTCTTCTGCTTCTTTTATACATAGATTTCCAGTAACCAGGTCACTGTTGCAAACACTGTTCCTCGATTACCTAAAAAAGCTGATTTCTCAAAGTCCCCCGATTACTTAAGTGTGTAAACGCAGTCCATGTCTTGAGTTACTGGTGAGGGAAGGGGACAGTGAAATATGGGCACAACATAAAAAAAGAACAGCTTTCTAATAGGATTCAGATCTCTTTGTTTCTATCATTGAGCCATGCAAAGAACCAGATCGTTGAATCTAACATCTCTACACCTCCCTACTTGAAACTATTATTTCCCTAACTAATTCTTTTGGCTCAGTCCAAGTTTTCTATAACGTCCTAATTGCGAGAAAGTGCTTGGCCTGAGTCTGTCAGAGGTCCTGTGTGACAATGGCCACAGGTATGTCCAATGTCCAATTCAATGTCCTGCATAGGATTTATGTCACCAAAATTCAGAATGACTTCACAACAGTATATTGGCTGTGATAGTTGAAGACTATTTTTAGCAAACCATATTTTTGCAGATGACCCCATGTGGGTCAAAAACTTGTTTTTGTGCTGACTGTCTGCAGCCCTAGTGCACCAGCTGCATGTGGCAGAAAAGTAAATCACCCCCTCATTTCATATATCAAAGGTATGTAATGTTTTTTTAATCAGACTTTACAATATTAACAACTTTATTTCTTTCACTTTTTAGACTTAAAATTTAATTAATTGCTGCTACTCTCCAGCACATGCACATCCCCTGTTCATGTCAGAACATGACAATGGCCATTAGTTAGTGCTTTGCTTTCTGGATTGGACAAAATAACTGGGGGGTACTATGGTAAAAGTTGATATCCTAAAAAGAGTTTAAAATTACTCATGATCTTGAAATACTAGGACAAAAACTGAAAGCACAGTCACTTGTTAAATTCTCCAATCTTTTTTCATGGAATAAGTTTTTACCTATAGATGGTGCCACAGTAACATAAGTGTATAAATAAATTAATGCTCATAAATATGACTTGTATAATAGAACATTGTTTAGTGGGTTATAGCCAATTACATAGCCAACACCTCTACAAATATTCATCATTAGTAGAATTAGTACCAGTTCCTGATCGGACTGACCTGATCTGCTCATCATAGATTAATGCAATATAGTGTTGCACAGTTATTGTGTACACTCCTCAATTATTGTAGCACGAGGTTTGACAGATTCCCACCCTCCTCTGAGTTTTGTTTTTTCCTTAGCTCCAGCAACTCTGACCACATTCTCTTTCTCACTGCTCCCAGTTGATGGTGGGCAGCACCATTATCTTTTTTCATTATTTTTTTAAGATAATTGCCTCAAAAAATATAGACTAAACTATGTTTGAGAAATTTCTCAAGTCATCATACCCGATGCAGTTTTGTGGGTCACTTTTACAGTCAACATCACAGCGAAACCGTTCCCAGGCCATCCATCCCATAGGTGGAGTCTTCAATAGTCCATTGTCCAGTGCCACCGTCAGTGACATCAAGCCAAGGAGTTGAGTCACTGCTAAGGGTCCCATCCCTAAACAAAGATTTGGATTTTTAAAATGGTTTTAACATGTACATACTGTACACACTTTAAGCATAGTTTACTGTTGGATGTTAATTCTGGTATTCAAGGTGATGAGAATGACATCTGTTAAATGTCAGTAGACTGTGTATATAGTGTGGTCTGTTGGCACAATAGTTGTTTTAATTAAAAACGGGTGATGTATAACCAGCTTTAATTCAGATTCTGCAGTGTTTCCCACAACAACAATATATTGGGGTTAGTATGTTAGTATGTTAGTGTGACCACCCATTTTTCAAGCTGTACAGAGAATGACACGATCCGTGAACAGTTCACATGAAGACCACTCACCCCACACCTGTAAACTACTTGTTTAATTTAAATGTCCAACAGAAAGACGATGGAGAATGAAGAAGGAAAACCACACATGCAGCACAAGAATCTGTGTCCAAGAGACAACCTGTGTCTGCAATTTATACGTTTTTTGTTTTTAAAGAATCCAAAGCAGATCAAATGGCTAGACATGTAGCTGCTAGTGATAACACTGGCAAGAAACTACTGTTATTTAAACAATACAATACTGATTAAGGTAATTATGTCAAAACATAGTAATTCATAAAAAATAAGGGTCAAAGGTCACTGTTGGTAAGTTTTTTCGCTTGCGTTGCTGAGAGGGGGTTAACCCTTTTTATAATATTTTTATACAGTCCATATAATATTTATATATTATAACCCCCAGGTGGTATTAATGTTGTGCCTGATCAGTGAATAATACATGTAAATTCAATTGCTTGCATACTTGGACAACTCTGCATATTAGCCTTTAAGATTATCCTCTGAATTGCACTGCAATTCCCTCAAACTGTCAATGTCAATGTATTCTACCAAACTATGGGTTTACATTTTTCTGTACTGTTGTCTGTTAGCATAGCCTGTTAAATGCATTGTTCTTTTCTACCTCATAGTTTTCCTGAAATGTCACCTTGGTATTTATAAATTGCAATGAATCTATCTAGCTATCATTATAACCAGTGCTAGTTCAAGTTTTATAAAGATTAGTGAAAAGTTGTGAAAGCTGTAAAAGTGTTAAAAATGACATGACCATCTCTTACCTGTTCACCTGAAACCTCTACTCTACACAACAGAACTGAGAAATCATGTTACAACTGATGTCTCTTCCTTCTTCCTTCTTCCTTCTTCCTGGTGAGGTAAGGTGAGTATCATGTGACTATCACATGATGAAGCAGGAAACTGGCTGAAAAGACAAATAGTTTTTTCTCTTCACTGCAGAACAAAAGGGTATACCAGCATTGGGTAATGGTAACATGACATTGCTTGACAGCACACTGGAGGGAATGACAAGACAAAAAAAAATAAAGAACTGAATAAATACAATAAAAAAAATATATAAAACCCGAACTGTCAATACAGTCAATACTGTCAATATTTCCAGGTATTTATAAGCTCTAAGTTACAAAAAAGTTTGATACAAGTAAAAGCATGTATTTCCTTAATTCAACAAATTTAATCCTACTTTTTCCCTTTTTGCTATTCTGTTCTACTGAACCATTTAACATTGTGTAGTGACTTGTGACTGTTAGAACTAAAAAGGATTACGTGCAAACCCGAGTCTTTTGGACATAATGTAATGCCATGCAGGACAAATCCAGGAGAGGTGATAATGGAGTCATTATTGTAAGTGTAATGAAATATGGAGAAAATTAATTTGACAGGAAGGCAATAATGAAAGAACAACTGGACTATTTAAGAGTGGTCTATTTCTTAAACAAGTCTTCTCCCAACCAATAGGAGGCAGTAATGCCTCTTCTTAAAAGAAGAAGAAGCGGATTGATCGGATGTAAACGACACGGAACCATTTCGGTGCAACACTGCAATGGCCGCTGTCATGAAAACACACGTGAAGTTGTCTGGTGAGTCTTTATACACGACTTGATACTACTGCCTTTGTAAAACACCATCATATTTATTTGCGGTGAGTTTTAATCTCCTAGATGTACACTATATTGGGTAGCTAACGTCCTTTGCTTTATGCTGGCCGTAGACTAGGATAGCTTTCTGCTAATTTCACTTGATTTGTTACTTGTAGTGATGTGCGATGTGTCTTTTAAGATACTATATTAATATCTGCGAGATGCCAATATCGACTGTCATTCACTTAGCAAACTGTAACACACTTTGAGAATCCACACATGGACATAGTAAGATCAACTGAGTGTGCATGCAGTGTGCAAGTGTGCTACATCCATAGATGTCATAAATGTAGTGCTTTTGTTTTTCTTTTCTGTACTGCAAACGTCCTCAAAAATAACACAGAAGCTGTGCAACTTGTGTACATGTCGTTAAGTAAACATGCCTGCTCTTTGTTTGTGTCTTAACAGATCCAGGATCAAATGAGTTATGCTGGATTATCTAATCCTGGATCTGTTTGTCTTAAAATTTTAAAACCACTTGAAGTGGTTTAGAGAAGCTACATTTAATCACCTGGCATAACATTATGCCATTGTTGTTGTTCACTAGACCAAGACCATATGTATAAAAACAGCTCTCATGGTGAATGAGACATAGCTGCTAGTACAAGAGGTCCTCTTCATTATACATGGCCTGTGGAAAAAAGCAGATTTTAAAAAGCATAATTCTCCTTCTGGAGAGTCAAGGTGAGCCAACAGACATACCTGCAAAGATGTTTTAAAGTGATGTGAAGCCAGCACATCCAACTTGACAAACCACCTTCAGACTTGATGGATTTAATGTGCAACAGGATAGATAGAGAGAATTTTGGTAACTTTCTTATTAACAATCTTATGTATGCAGATGTTTTGCTCATTTTTGTGGCCATACAGTGCTGGTCTTCAGCAGTTACTGAGGATTTGCTCACATGGTATAGAAAAGCTGCTTGCAAGGCTTAATGTGTCTTATAATGATAGCATGAGACTGTCAGTCAAAGTCCCTAGAGACTTTAGTGCAATGTATGTTTGTCAATGTTGGTGAATCCACTTGTGCAGCAACTATATGGAATTTGATGTATTTTTTTCTATGTGCAGGCTGTCTAAAAATGTTAAATCAGTTTTGAAAGGCTTACAGCTAAGCTGTATTAGGGTTATATCTGCACTTTGGGTACACTGTCTATATATTAGCAATAACAATGTTTAGTTTTGGTTTTTCGCTCAGTGGGTGTTTGTGGCACATGTGTTTGATATATGGACCTTGGTATAAGTCCAGTGCCCTCTTGGCCCTTACAGTGTGGGCTTTTGACTAGCATAGCAGTGAATCACAACAGAGAAACCACTCTTAATAAAAATCCTGTATTCTTCATTCTGTTTAATCTTCACCCAGGCATTTAAACCCCCGGTAAGTAGGAATTAGTACTATGTTACAGTTTATCTCCCCTTACTGTTGATTTGTTTGATTCACTTTTACACAACAGTCATAAATATCAATTGGGATTTAGGTCCTACTTATGGACAGTGGTACATTTTGCATTTGTTTTACTGCGCATCAGAAGCCAAACAATGATGCTGATTAACATTTGTAGTAATATTACAGGGTTTTAATGACTCAGTGTAGGTTTATTTTTCGCCACATGTCCAGTGTCCTGTTAGTGTTTGACTACATTGGATAAACCTCTTTC
This sequence comes from Channa argus, assembly GCF_033026475.1. Lineage (NCBI taxonomy): Eukaryota > Metazoa > Chordata > Actinopteri > Anabantiformes > Channidae > Channa > Channa argus. Next base: position 26,315,624 of record NC_090203.1, read on the forward strand.
CACATGCATGCTTTGCAGTTCTCGCAAGAGGTCTCCATGACGGGATAAAGTGAACTGGGCCCACTGTTTCAATGATGGAGGTTGTCAGTGGATTAGACTGCCTTAATTTTAGCATACTGTACCTAATAAACTAAGTCCTCCTCCATGAAGTATTGATATCCTTGGAATTCAAAACACAAATATATTTGGACACTCTAAGCAAGTTTCTTTTTTGTTCTTTTTTTTTGCAGATTCCGAAACTTCGTGTCCCAGATGCTTCTTATATGTTAAATAACAACGTTAATTTCAAGCCCTGGCTGGTAGGCCAGTGAATATGTAATCATTACTATGTCTTTGTGACTCAGGGGAGGAAGCAGAGGCTCCATTCCAGGACAACAATGACAAGAGTGATTCTGAAGGAAGCAATGATGAAAGCTCTGATGTTCGAGCGAGTGAGGGAGAAGGAAATGACAGAGATGGTGACGGAGAGGAGGAAGAGGATGAGGAGGGAGATGACAGTAATTTGAATGCTGGATGGGCGGAGGCTATGGCAAAGATTCTTGGAAAGAAGACTCCTGAGAGCAAAAGCACCATCCTGGTGAAGAACAAGGAGCTGGACAAGATAAAGGAGAAGGAGAGACACGAGCAGCTGGAGAGGAAGAAGCAGGTAATGGGGGTACTTTGTTAGTAAGTTTGCAAAAGTTTGCATTCCCTCATTCTAAAATGGCACATAGAGTAAAATAATTTTTTCATCAACATAATATTCAATGCACATTAAGCAAGTACAAATGTTCTTTCATCAGTCATACAAACATTGATTTTTCAAGGTGGATGAAAACTTTTGTACTAATTTCTTTCTTTCTGTTCTTTCTATTTTGTTTACATCTGTGTTAGCTGAATATGCAATGTTTTTATCTTACGTTTAGACACAGACACACAAACACACACAGTTATATTCATAAATATTTGGCATCTGTACACTACCACGTTGAATTTGAAATGAACACTCAAGATGTGAGCAAAGTCAAGACTTAAAAGGCAGGAATTAACTGGCAGGTCAGCAACAGCAAAAGTCCTGAAAGTCCACAGAAGACAAGTAATGTGGTTTAGCACGGAATTCTGTTCATGGTGAACAAGAACCTTTCACAAAGTCATGAAGACTCTTGAGGAGGCTTCACAATGAGGTTCGAACCACTGGTAATGGTCAAGAACAGAAAGTTACGGACTTGGCCAGACAACACCTAAAAAACCCTGTCCAGTTCTGAAGTAAGATTCTTTGGACTGATGAAAGATTTATAACTTTGTAGCAGAATGATGTCATCATCATCATCACATCATCTATTCAACATGGTGGAGGCAATTTTACCAGTGAAAGTGGACCAAAGGTGTTTATTGATGACCTGAATGCTGGTAAAAGTAGCAGGATGAATTCTGAAGTATAGTAGGGTGTTCACTTTTTATAAGAATCACTTTCAAAAAATGTTAGAAGTTTGGGCTAAACTGTCTGCTCAGGTTCAGTTAAATGCTGCAAAACTGATAGACCACTTCATACAGCAGATGGATAATGACTAAAACATAGAGTGAAAGCTACCCAAGGGTTTTTAAGTGCAAAGAAATGGACTATCCTTCACTGGCCCAGTCAGTCACCTGATCTCAACCCCATAGAGCAGCTTAAGACAAGACAGAAGACCAAAACAAGTAGCCGGTTGAGGTACTGTGAAGAATCTCAAGTGGTGAAACTCAGCATTTGGTCATGTCCATGTCCAGACTTTAGTGATTAACTGCAAAAGATTTTCATCCAAGTACTTAAGAGGCCCGGTGGGTCAGTGGTAGAGCATTGGGTTGGGATGCTGAAGTCCAGGGGTTCAAATTTCCCACCTGGTGTGGCCCTGCCCAGCCACCAAGGGCCACCTTGGTCCTGAGCCAAGATAAAATGGGAGGGTTGCAGCAGGAAAGGCATCCAGCGTTAAAACTCACGCCAAATCAATATGTGCTCAACACTTTCCACTGTAGCTGTCCCTTAAGGGACAAGCCGAAATCCGTTGATCTTTGACTTAAGACAATCCTTATGTTTGTAATTATGTTTGTTCCATTATTTATGAGCTTTAGTTTTAACAATCAAGATTTTTGTTTGTATTTATAAAAAAAAAAATCACTTTCTATTAAGAACAGCTTCAAAGATTCTAAACATCACTTCACACAAAGTTCAGCAGCAGTTTGATAAATTACTTGAAATTTCTTCATTATTACTTGGTGATTTGGCTGCAACTTATCTTGCAGAACCCAAGCTCATCTCTGCTGCATGTGGATGCATCACTGAGAGGCCCTCCCTCCCCTTCTCCTTTTCCACCATGGAGAGCAAGGAAGCATAGCTGCAGTCAGATTTACTTTGGCTGTTGTTACTTGTCTAAAAATAGCTCCAATTATGTGTGCCTCAGGCTGTAATCTTTTCCTAATGTGGTATAACTATAAAACAAACTGTGATGAAAATGGAAGCTTGATACAAAAGGAGCCATTTGTTCTCTACTCTGGGCAGGGCTTTTGTGCTGACTGTCACTGAAGGAGTACAAACTCCTTCTAAAGCTGCAGTAGTGTGTAATTAATAATATTTCAGTAAAGCTAAGGGTCACTTTAAATCAGAAGAGTTGGACTGACCTTGACCTGACTGTACAATCTCTGTCTCCCACATTAACTTCTGGTTGTAATCCTGGTAGCATGTTGATTGTGATCAAAATAAGATGCAAGAGTCCCAATATCAACACAGAACAGCTCGTCTTTCCTTCACACCTCTGTCTGCTACTTAATGATGGTTTTAAAGTCCATAACCTTGAGAGAAAAACTGTGCTCTGCGTGACATATCTGTTCCTCCAAATGGATTTTCTGGAATGTATCTTTAGTTAAATGATAAATTTGGTAATTTTCTACATTAATCATATTGTCCTCTGTTCCGTACTAGTCACATCATGTCACATAATGATGCAGTTTGTATTACCAGATGTGCTTTTAATTATTTTGGTTCAGTAATGGAGGTCTATGAGTAGAAACTCATGCTGGTTTTAGTGTCTGTCCAGTGATTGTGGACAATGTGATTTATTTTATTAGACATTATTATATTTTAGAAAAATGTTAAAGTTATCCTTTTAAAAAATAATTCCAGAACGCCTATTTCGAAGAACAGATCTGTCCTGAGACACCAAAATAAAAAAATTAAAAAACTGAGAATTCTACATCTCTCAAAAGGTGTCAGATCAGAGCAATTGATAGATGATTGAGTGATCTTCTTCTTTTCCTTTCGGCTGCTCCCTTTCAGGGGTCGCCACAGCGAATCATGTGCCTCCATCTAACTCTATCCTCTGCATCCTCTTCTCTCACACCAGCTAACTTCATGTCCTCTCTCACTACATCCATAAATCTCCTCTTTGCTCTTCCTCTAGACCTCCTGCCTGGCAGCTCCAACCTCAGCATCCTTCTACCGATATATTCACAGTTTCTCCTCTGAACATGTCCAAACCACCTCAATCTGGCCTCTCTGACTTTATCTCCAAAACATCTAACATGAGCTGTCCCTCTGATGTACTCATTCCTGATCCTGTCCATCCTCGTCACTCCCAAAGAGAACCTCAACATCTTAAGCTCTGCTACTTCCAGCTCTGCCTCCTGTCTTTTCTTCAGTGCAACTGTCTCTAAGCCGAACAACATTGCTGGTCTCACCACCGTCTTGAACACCTTTCCTTTCATTCTCGCTGATACTCTTTTATCACACAACACACCTGACACTTTTCTCCACCCATTCCAACCTGCCTGCACTCGCCTCTTCACCTCTTTTCCACACTCACCGTTGCTCTGAACCGTTGACCCTAAGTACTTAAAGTCCTGCACCTTCTTCACATCTGCTCCCTGTAACCTCACCATTCCACCTGGGTCCCTCTCATTGACATACATGTATTCTGTCTTGCTGCGGCTAAGCTTCATTCCTCTGTTTTCCAGAGCAGACCTCCACCTTTCTAGATTTTCCTTCACCTGCTCCCTGTTCTCACTACAAATAACAATGTCATCTGCAAACATCATAGTCCAGGGAGATTCTTGTCTAACCTCATCTGTCAGTCTGTCCATCACCAGAGCAAACAAGAAGGGGCTCAAAGCCGATCCTTGATGCAGACCCACCTCCACCTTGAACTCCTCTGTCACACCTACAGCACACCTCACCACTGTCTTACAGCTCTCATACATGTCCTGCACCACTCTAACATACTTCTCTGCCACTCCAGACGTCCTCATACAATACCACAGCTCCTCTCTCGGCACCCTGTCATACGCTTTTTTTAAATCTACGAAGACACAATGCAACTCCCTATGACCCTCTCTGTACTTCTCCATCAGTGTCCTCAAAGCAAAAGTGATGTATATTGTAAAAAAGACGTATAAATTTCTGCTTTGTCCAACAGGTTGACAAGAAGCGAGCATGGGAGATGCTGTGCAGGGATAAACCTGATATAGTGAAGGACCGTGAGACTGAAAAAACTCTACAGAGAATTGCCACCAGGTTTTAATTGTTTTTTCTAAAGATTTGTTTATCATCAGAAGAGAGTTTTATTCTCATTCCATGGTGTGTGTTTTTTCTGCTTAGAGGAGTAGTGCAGCTGTTCAATGCTGTAAGGAAACACCAGAAAACGATGGAGGACAAGGTAAAGGAAGCAGGTGGCTCAGAGAGGAAGAAGGCCAAGATTCTTTCTTCAGTTTCTAAAAAAGACTTCATTGATGTGCTGAGGAGGACCGAGGAGGGCAGCAAAGACTCGGACAAGAAGAAAAAGAACACTGTGAGTTCTGTCAAACCTTTCGCTTTTTTTGTTTGTTTGTTTGTTTGGTCTTTTTGGGGGTTCAATATATCTCCTCCCAAAATTTTGATACACTGCTTTGTTTTGTAGTAGTGTTGAAAGGAGTAGATATGGGGATTCATATGTTATTTTCTCTCTGGCTTGCAATGTTTAAACTGAGTCAGTACTAGTCTGTTTAACAAAGTGTGATTACCCGAAGTGCTCACATGGTGTCACTGGTGCCTCATGACAGGAATGATTAGAAATGAAGCTAAACTAGAAGCACAAACTGAACCCAAAGCACACAACAGGAATTTAGAATTGAATGGCCTTGATTTTGTGTGTGTGTGTGTGTGTGTGTGTGTGTGTGTGTGTGTGTGTGTGCGCGCACGTGGATGCAGGCTTCTTTAGCAGAGGAGAAGCCTGGCTGGAGTGTTCTCAGAGATGACTTCATGATGGGAGCCACCATGAAGGATTGGGACAAAGACAGTGACAGAGAGGAAGCTGATCTACACAATGGAAAGGGGGTTGAGGACAATGATTCAGACTGACAACACAATTAGAGACTGAAGAGACCGTGGAAAGCAGGCTGTGATGCCTTTAGGGACACTTTTATGCAACAGGAACACAAACTCTTACCTGTTGAACTGCTTCGTTTAGTGGACTTCACAGAAAAAACTCATTTTTATAGCATGTCACACTATTGGTGACACACTATTGCTATTGGTTGTCAAAGCTGTTTCCCCCTGAAATAACAAAGCTCTGTGAATGATGAATATAATAAGGAAAGAACTGAGATGACCATCTGACCATCCTATACCTTAAGTCACAAGAAGTAGCATGTCGAAAGTCAAAGCAGTTAAACATTGTGTAGACCTCAGAGTGGAGATTTGCTGTACACTGTAAATAACCTTAATTGTTTACAACATTAATCTTAATTAAATATTCTTTGTTGTGTATACAAATATCTTTAGTTTGGTTGAAATAGATTTGTTAGTATATTGACCAAGTTAGGTAGTTATTTCAATTTAGAAATCTATGCCAGCTTTATTTTAGTAGTCAGTTGTGTCCCATATTAAGTCTTCTTTTATTTATTTGTTGAACATTCGTAGTTACTGTTTAAATTGTCTTGGGCCCTTTTCCAAATTAATTGTATTGTCAGCTTCACCATACAAACACAACTGTTTGATTGTTAGTCTGCATCCTGGATTAGCTTTTTGGTCTGTGTCATTGACATCCATCCAAACTTTTGTAAACCCATCTCATGGCAGTGCCACCATCACTTCAGCAGGTCACTGACAAAGCAGGATGCTTCTGGTTAACAGAACATGTGGATAACATTGTACATAAAAACTTCTAATTTACGTTTTATAAGTGTAGTTCGGTTACTGGAGCAGTAAACGAAAATAGCTGCTGAAAATAATCTCCATCAAATCCATAGTTTTGTCCTGTTTGACTAAAAGCGTTAGAAAATGACTGAACTTTCTGAAGTGTAGTGCTCAGGCACTGGTCCAACCTACAGACAAATACAGATCCTGAATAAGGTATTTATTAAACCAGCACTGTACAAAACATTTCTATTTATAGAGTTTACACCATTGCAGTGAAGGTTTCATAAGACAGTCCCTGGCTGGATACGTAACATTGTGGGCCAAGGTTGCTCCACAACTACAAGACTCTCCCGCCCCCACTTCATTAAATAAAGCTGAATGTAAGTGTCTATCATGTCAAAGCTTTAAAGGATTTTATCACTGAACTCGGCCCCTATGAATATTGGAAACTGCAATGCAACGCTGAGTTTTTTTGTAAAAATGATAGCGTATTACTGCTTCCAGTGTACTGCTCACAGAAGCACCTTTACTCTGAAAAGGATAATGGTGCTCAGAGACTTCAGGAAAACAACAAATGAGAAACCTCTTACATTGAGCTGTCTCCTATCTCTTCTTCTCCAAGGTCAGCTTTGAATATTGTGAGTCTGGAAAAGAGAGAGACCACTTTGTTCAAGTCCAAACAGATAAACACACAATGTACATTAAAAAGTCAAGAGTCAAGTTTGCAACTGGGGCCTTAGAATTCCAAAGGCTGCCAAATGCTCCTGGATTTATGATCACGTTGAGCTTAATTTAAATTGATAATATGTTCACTTTAAACCCAGTGTCATCTGACTGACTCCAACATAGGTTGTACTTCACTTTCTGATCTTTCTTGGAAAGTCACGTGATACAGTTGAAATATAATCAGGATTGTAAACCAGAACTTGTGAATAACAGTCTTAAAATATTTTTTGTGGAGGCCATACAGCGTATAATAAAAGGAGTTTTTTATGCTTAGAAGTGACAGAAGACAGCGCGGACTGGCGTTAGGACCCTGCGTCACGAAGCACCAGGGGCCTTTGCAGCGCTGTCCCAGTGGGCACAGCAAGCACTTCTATTCAGGCTACAACAAACCAGTCTCGTAATGTGGCATTGAAGGGGTCCCCTGCTCCTGCCTGCAGTGATGACCACAGTCTCGGATTGAAGCAGGCAGGGGGGGGAGTGCGTGGTAATTTAGTCTCTTATAAATCTGCGCTGTCCGCTTGGCACGCGTAAAAGACAAGCCGTTCCTTAAGTAGATGGGCTGAAGGAAGACGCATGAAAGGGGTCTGCAGTCGTACTAGGCAAACGCGGATTTGTTTTCAAAGGAAGACCTTTTAATCGTGAAATCACAGCTTTGGTTGGGTGTCTCCTTTCACCCTAACTGAACCAGTTCGTGCCTTGCGTCCCGGAACGCTTGGTCTGCGTTTGACTTGGTTTTAGTTTTTAACAACTTTTTTTGCTCTGTCTGGGAATAACACGAAATGAATCGCACACGTTGAATTCTGACAGAAACCTCGAAGTGCAGGCTGGTGTCGGTTGAAGTCCTGTTGAAGAGTTGCGAGCCGAGTACTCTAATGCGGTGGAGGTGTGCTCAGCTCCGCAGGCTACACGGCTGCGCGTCCCGTTGACGGTCTCCCTTCTGCTGCCTTTTTCAAAAACTTTCCTGTTTTCATAGTTTAGATCCGTTTGACCGCCGCACGGCCAGCCCGGGGCAACTCAATTTCATCTTTACGCACTGTCGCCGTGCGTGCACCTTTAGCGTAGATCTGAACGATCCCAGGACTAACGGGTCTCTTTTGTTTTGCGACACGTGGATGGATTTTCAGGTACTCTTTGCTGAAGCCGGGGCATAAGAACCACACTATTCTCAAATAACTGTTCGGGTCCCCTTGGGTCGTACGCGTAAATGCTCCCCACTTTGATTTCTGCAGGAGGAATGCGTTTGCCTGGTGACATTTAAACCGCCCCTGTGAAATATTTTCCCAAATCTGTTTTTTTGTTTAATCTGCGATTTGAAGACACTGGAGAAGATGAACCTGTACATCGTCAGTCTTCTGCTCACCTTGGATTTAGCTACTGTGGCGCTCAGTTTGTCCACATGCAGCACGTTGGACATGGATCAGTTCAAGAAGAAGCGCATCGAGGCCATCCGAGGGCAGATTCTGAGCAAGCTGAAGCTCGCCAGTCCACCGGAGGACTTTCCGGAGCCCGAGGAGGTGTCCCGGGACATTGTCGCTATTTACAACAGCACTCGGGACCTGCTGCAGGAGAAAGCGAACGAACGGGCGGCAACTTGCGAGCGGCAGCGGAGCGAGGAAGAGTATTACGCGAAGGAGGTACACAAGATCGACATGCAGCCCTTCTACCCGGCAGAGAGTAAGTGCGTGTGTGTTTGCTTGCGTGTGCCCGCTGGTGTGTTCAATGTGACGTGTTAAAGTCCCAAATAGCTTTTGTGCGTGGTCACGTGGACTTGTGATTGTTTTGGAAAATCCATTCCATCATGCTCTGCTGGGCGAGTGTGAGAAGGAACAATCCGAAAGGGAAAAGCTCAAACTGCTGTTGCCTGACACCAGAAACTGCAGCTTCACTACGTTCAAACGGACTTGTTAACAGCAGCCATGTTACCCTAAAAACATATTTTCCTGACGAGTCCTGCGTCCTCTCGGGGTTTTTTAAAGTGATGTAACTGTGTTATCTTTTGTTTCAGTTTTCCATGCTCAACCAAATGGGCAAACAGTGTTTTATTGAGCAGGTGAAAATTATTAAAAACCAGCTGAAGTCGAACTGCTACTTCATGTCCCCAGTCCTTTAGGACTTCTAGTCATTGTGACGGGAGACATGAGGTTCGTGAGATGCGTCATTTACCTTTAATTTTAAATAAATAAACGGATGTTAATTTCATTATGAAATTTACTGCTATTCAAAAGCAGACAACTGTCTGCTGCGTGTAAAACTGAAAGACTTATTTTCCATTTTGAAGATGTTTTTAGTTAACAGGCTGCTAATGCTAGCTAGCTGTCCCTAAATATTTTTAAATGTGTTGTTATATTTGGCTATTTTGTTTTTTGGAAAAAACTTCTCCTTCTGGCTGTTGTCATCAACATTTGAATTAAAAATCTTGTATTTCATGTATGGAATTACATTTTTTGGCTAACTGACTACAGTGTTTATATACCTGTCTAAAACATTAGCATTATATTATCACAACTTTTAAGTCTAAAGCAGAAGATCCCCCTCCCCAAAAAACACATGGCTGATAGACCTCACCTTTGGGGCCCTGATATTCTCTGTGACCACTGGCTCACAGACCTGGGTTCCCAGATCTGAGGTCTGCAGTTGGTCCCATCTAGAAAGAGAGAGAAAGGGTAGCTATGCTAGTGATACTAGTGGATTAAGGACCCTCTGCTGTGGTTTCTGGCAAGAATTATCATGCTCTGATTGTCTTTTCCTGACCAGAGTCGGTTGGTTGGTCTGCATTTAAAAGTTCCATGGACAGTTAACTTGGCTTTTTCCACAAGGACGCAAACTAGACCACAGTGTCTTCAGGTTTTGTTTACTGAAACTAACAAGAAGATGACTTAATTTGACTAAATCTTTCATTTTATTTACATAAGACCATGGTTTCATAGTATGTGATATTTGCCTGTAACAAGGAAATTCATTTAAGAGTAGTAGAATCAGATTATGATCTTCATTACCCATTTGGTTGCCATTACTAAGTTTAGAGACCATCTGTTTTCTATCTATACCACTGTACCGTCCATTGACCTTGGGGTTTCTGGTGTTATTCAACCGGAAGTTAAAGATAGCCTATCTACACATTATGTTTTCACTGAGTAAGTATAACTTTTTCAGCTCAAATTCCTCTTTAAACTGAATATAAATCATAGGCACACATGTTTTTAAGCTCAGTTTTTAAAAACAAGTTTTTTTAAAAAAAAGATGTATAGATAGCTTAGATGCTGCTCAGCAATAAGTTTGAATCGGTTACAGTCATGTGCAAAAGTTAGTACTGGCCTTTTTTCAGATGCCAAAAAGAGTAATCATCCTCAACAAAATATTTATTGCACAATTAACTTTTACAAATGTTTCTAAATCAGAAATTAAAGTACATTTTTAATTGATTTATCAAGGACGAAGTAAACTTTTGCACAAAAATGTTTTTATTATACATTTTTTTAAATTTGCATCTCCTCACATTGAAAGTACATCAAATGTCATTATGACAAGCAACAAAAATGTTTAGAAGTGTAATTTAGTGTATTGTGTTAACTCATCTTAATAATTGCTTAATCTGTGAGAGCCATTGTGATGCATGAACACCAATGTTACAGGTTAAATAGACAGTTATATTTAAAATGGCTAGGATAAGTTATATATCCTGCTGATTTTAGTTTCTTTAACTTCTTTAACTTACTGTCCAAATACAGTAAAACCATAAGCTCTAAAGGCTATCTTGGTATCACTAAAATGAACTATTTGACAACTAATTTATAGCAACTGTTCTTCTAAATAAACAATACAGGTCAATATGGTAATATGCTTCAGGAAAATATGATTAATAGTAGAGTTACTTTCTAAAACTCTGCTTGATTTTCATTAGGAACAGAATTAACATCATAAAACTGACATAATCCTGCCTTCATTATATTTTTAAACAATTTCAACTCAAAACAGTAATACCTCTAATTATTATAGTTCTTCATATTACCATATCATAAAAATAGGTGCAATTAAGCCAAGCACCCAAATTAACATTCTGTGTGGATGTGGTATGTTGTCATGTTGACTGGTTCTCCTGGCAGATAGCTACTTTTTCCTCGCAGTGGTTGTGTAGCCTATGTTTGGAACCAATAAGAAGAACTCAAATTCAGCTTTTATCACGGGTACCTGGGATTCTGAGCATTTTAAACTGGATGGAACCAAGTTTTAAATCCCAATCCTACTTTCCAACAGTCCATTTATTTCTCCCCATTGTCTTCTAGTCTTGTGTTCTGGCGTAGGATCCAGCTTGACTGTAACATATGATATTATCATCACCTAGAAGCATTTGTGGCCAGTAGATTTCATGCCTTGGGACATGTTTCAGTTCAAATCACACCACATCTTTCAGCTCTGGTTTAGACAAATTCATCGCCCACTTATTCCTGTTAATAGTGCCTAACTTGGCTTCTCCTTGAGAATCTTATGTGTAAGAGTTCAAGCTTATCAACTTAATTGTTTTGATATTTCTGAGGATGAATTTTTAGCAGCCAGGAGGTATTTCATGTGTTTTTAGCAACTGTAAGAAATGTCTGAATGTGTAAGTTTTGGGCAATTTTTTTATTCATGTCAATGTCTGCTTTAAAAAAATCCTCTGGAATCCAAATAATTTTACGACCTGAGACCTAAAAGAACGTCATAGAAAATAAAAGTTGACAAAAAGTTGCTAAGAGTGAAAACATATAGTTTTTTAAACATTAACATTAGAAACCATCCATCGATCCATTTTAGTAACCGCTTATCCTGGTAAGGGTCATGGAGCTTGGGGGCTGGAGTCTATGGAGCTGTAATTGGGCGAGAGGCAGTGTACACCCTGGACAGGCTTTCAGTCTATCTCAGGGCCACCACAGAGAGACAGACAACCATTCGCACCTACGGGCAATTTAGTCACCAGTTAACCTAACACGCATTTGGACTGTGGGAGGAAACCAGGGTACTCAGAAACCCATGAAAGCACAGGGAGAACATGCAAACTTCACACTGACTGGGATTCGAACTGGGGACCTTCTGTGAAGCAGCAGCACTAACCACTTTACCACCCAGAGAAACCCATGTTTGTGTTACAATTTTATAGTAGAAGGTGTGAGTTCATCATTTCGCTCAATGCAGCCGCTTAAGTACAGCTGAACGTGATCTTTGACCTCCATGTGGAGGAGATGAATTACACTTTTGGCAGATCAAAGGAATGTCAGAAAAAGGCCATGGCTGCAGAAACTAATATGAAATTAATCTTCAGAGCCATTAGCTCAAATATGGTTTTCCTTTACATCAGAAATGCGAGGGCATGAACTGAAGCAAAAATAAATAAGCATGGCATTTTATATGCCCTTAGGTGCATTTGGCATTAAATATTATCCTTGGCCCTGCCTATTGTGTAAATACCTTAAATATGAATTGATTAGGCTTGATTCCAAATGCAGGCAGGAAAGCATTTACTGGGTTTAAATAATACTGAGTCAACACACAGGGGGGAAAGAGGGCAGTACTGGTCGCACTAGTTAGGTCAACATCTGGAGACAGACAGGAGAGAGCTCAAGGATTTAGGCTTTTAGCAGAGAGGTTGTCATTTTAGTTTCCCTCGCTTGATGAGTTGTGAAGGTGAATATCATGTGTACACACTTTTATAAAAATATCTTTGAGGACAGTTATTGACATTATCCACCCCCACCATCACCACCCTAACCGGACACCTAAAACAAGGTAACCCTCAAACAGCCTCATGAAGGGAGTTTAGGTCTTTGTCCAGATAACCCCTGATGATGAAGTTATGATGGAGATAGTGTGTTCTCTAGCTAATGTAAAAGGAGCTGTTTGGACAGTCAATGTGCCCCACAGCTGTTGTAAAGGACCTGTTTGGACAGCAAGTGTGTCCTCCAGATGTCATAATGGAGCTGAGTGGACAGGCAGTGTTTCCTTAAGCTGCTGTAAAGGAAAAAGTTTGACAGTCAGTGGGTCCTCCAGCTACTGTAAAGGATCTGATTGGACAGTCAGTGTGTCCTCCAGCTTTTTCTAAAGCTGCTGAGTGGAAAGTCCTGTCATTTATGAAAGAAAGCTCACTGATCTCATATTCAACAATATTCATGTAGTATCATGCACTGCATACTTCAACTGGACAGCTAAGGGACATTGTTAAAGCTGTAAAACGTAAAAATGAAAGAGTTGGTCTAAAAAACTCTCCACTACAAGTATCACTTCAAAAAATTTACTCATTGTACTAAGTACAATGAGTACAATGTACTAAGCATATTATCTACAAGTTACTCAGCGCACAAAATTAAAAGTACTTCAGAAAATGAAAACAATGTATTTTAAACAATACTGATTATGGTAATTATGGCAAAAGATGTACAGTAACTAAAAGTCAATTTTGGTAGAGGAGAAGCTGATTTTAAACAGTTTATCTTCTGACAGGTTGTTAACCTATGATAATACATCAACATTTATTAATTTTTATTTATTTATTTGGATTTATCCTTTGTGTTGAGGGTCGCCACAGCCAAATCCGCATGTTGATTTGGCACAGTTTTTACGCCGGATGCCCTTCCTGACGCAACCCTCCCCATTTTCTACTGGGCTTGCATGGGACCAGCACTGCTGGACTGGGGATTGGGGTGGGCTGTTGGGGGTTCAGTGTCTTGCTTAGGGACACTTAGACATGTGGTCAGGAAGAGTGGGACGCGAACCTCTGACCCTCTGATGTACAATATTTTTATAATGAAACCACCAGGTGGTGTTAATTATTTTTGGCTGATCAGTGTATGATGTGCAACAAGCAGAGTTTAGAATTTGGCTGTGATAAAGCAGGACTGTCCTTGGATGCAGACTGATCAGCATGAATAAACACACAGCAACTGTTCCCCTCAGTCACTTATAAATCCTGCCCTTTCACAGCCAGTGTTTGCTTTATTGATATGTGGCATTTGATTTACTCTGCAGTTCGCTTTGCAAGTGCCCTGGAAACACACACACACATACACACAAAGCTCAACACTACCATCAAAGCATCTGGTGATGACACAGAGTGGCCACTGCTACAAATCACCTGTCTGTTGGTGAACATTTTAAACACTATTTAAAGAAGGTCCGTTTTTTGACGGTGAATCAAGGATTTATTGCTTATATACAAAGCAAATCTGGACCATATGTTTCTCTCTGCTTTTATTTAGTAGGCTGAATTCAAAGGCAATGATTAACTCCCCATCTGGTATACAATTCACCACATTACACACTTTGAACACCTATTTATAAGGCATTTGTATTGGCACAAACACATCAAAAACATTTCACACGCTTTGTAACAGTTTTAGATTTCAGCAAATGAACACTGAAGCTAAATAATAGATCTACGTTAACAGTGATGAGATTGGAGCTGAGTAATCTTTATCATCTGTTCAGGTATTGGCAGCATGCAGACACATTCCTGTGGTGTGGAAAGAGCCGTGTTGTTTGGCATATGTTTCAGATCAGCCTCTCATCAGGCCTTTAAAGAGCACAGGAAGGATGTGTCCCCCCTTTAAACAGGAAGCAGGAAGACTGAAAGGAGTAGCCCAGTTTATATGAAGCAATTTCAGACCAGAATTTTTTTTTTTTCATAGGTCTTAGAGCTATGACTGAAAGTTCCCCCTTTTTTCATGTGTCCTAACAGCAGGAACTATGAAACATAAAACTGCTTACTTCAGTCAAGGTACTTTCTCACCTGAATAGGATACATGTTTATATGTAGAGGTTGCTCAAAGCTTTAATACGTGTCCTCACTTATTCTTAAGTTAAGTTTTTTCTTGCAAAAGTCCCAATTTAGATAAAAAAAGATGTGGTCAGTTTATCCAATCTAAGTCTGTTTGTAAATTTCATCCATAGTTTTCAGCATTGTGAGATCCCCTCTGCCGTGTGTGACCACGATGATCTCAAAAGCCTGTAGCCCAGCTTTTGAAAGCATCGCCCAGTTTATCTGTCTTCCTGACGTATCAGTCAGTGCAGCAGTGTTAGTAGACTTTGATCAAGTTTTAAAACTATTATAAATTTTATCTGTGGACTGCTGCTTTATTAAGTTTAGATATTATTCATGTGAAAAAGTCCCTATTTAGAGTCAGACGTGGTCAGTTTATCCAAATTTTTAGATTGCGGTTAACTCCTCAGCCTGTATCTTGACTCTTGACAAAAACATCCAGTATGTGTCTTTGTCTGGGAAAAACAGGGATGCAGTGGTGATTGGTGATCAAGGCCTTGTTGCAATTTTTGTCCCAGGACTCTTGCTTTATGAATTTTTATTATTAGTCCAAGTGAGAGATTCCCATTTAGATTTAGAAGAACCAGACTAAACTGTCTGCATTTTAGGTATTTGATCCAGATCTCACGATGCAAATCTCACCAAATGTCGGCAAACTCTAACTAGTTACTGCCTTTTAAAATGGTATAAATAATACCATTAAAATATAAGTTAATGTCATGTGTTGCTGCCATTTGCCTGAAGGGAAAGTTGACAAGGGAGATTTTATGGGATATGGTGAAATGCTGCTGACTCACAACAAATCAATATAAGAATACATCAAGGCATACTGACTGTCTGCCAGCCTGCATTACAAATCCTTACTGGTGGTGTGAATGCAAAAAGAAAAAAAGACCCTGAAGGTGAATAGCTCCTCAGTGGATAGTCACTAAATCCTAAGTCCCTAGAAGTGTTTGGTCCAATAGTGACGGTGGTAATGCTATGTGTCTAAAAGTGTTTGTTCTGCAGTACAAAGTTGGGATTTGTACTCTACCACAACTCTATCTCTTTACATTTATCCTTATAATTCAGAAAACAATTTCCTTAATAATAATGAGAAGCTGATAAGTCATTTTCAGTCAATAATGTTCTGCATCTAGGGCAGTGGTATGTTTGTGTTGACTTTCTGTTTGTCCAGGACAATTAAAAAAGTAGTTTAAATGTAAGAGATCTGCTTGTGCAACAAAGTTTAAATAACCCACAATGATCCAGTTTAACTTCAGCAACTGTATGACTCCCAGTTTTTAGGCAAAAACAAGGAAAAGACACAGATGAAACAAAAATTAAATGTGTGTATTCCTTGTGCTGTTGAGGGTGGCTGTAGCTCAGTTGTCCACGGCAGTTGTCCACGGACCACAGGGTCAGTGGTTCAATCTCCAGGTCCAACCATATGTCGAATTGTCTCTGGACTGGCCCATGCCCACCCCCAGCTGTGCCGTGCCAGTCAAAGCCTGGTCAACATTGGGGAGGGTTGTTTCAGGAAGGGCATCTGGCGTAAAAACTGTGCCAAATCAACATGCGGACAATGTTCTGCTGTGGTGACCCTGAGCTCATGGGCTATGCTGAAAGGACAAAACTGACAACACTTGACACTTTTACAAGTAAACATGGATTTCAGGGGTAAAATGGATAGGACTTCCAGACATATGGAGGAATGATTCTTTAGTGGATGCTGTGCTAAGGTGTGGCTCTCCAGGTTAAAGCACTCTGTCCTTTACTATGGAGTCAAGCTTGTCTTGTGGATGCTATTGACATGGTCTCTCTAGGATTTGTGTGAATGTCACTGTCTGAATGAGATGTCCTGAGGCACATTTGTCGTATCTGAGGATGAGGATCTGTGTTGTTTGTGGCAACTGATAGAACTGTTCTTCTTTTGTGGAGGGGGTAAACACATCAATCCTAATGTGGGAGTGCCATTTTAGGGATCCCCAAACCGAGGGGGACACTTTACTCTTGTAGGAGCTGTGCTTTGGGGACATCTGCCACCTGGGCTCTGAGCTGGCAGCAGCCATGGGAGAGGCTAGTTTACCTTATGTGTCTACACAGGCTGCTCTGTTCTGCTCAAATGCTGAGCAGAAGGTAAGCACTTCTTGGACCTTCTTACCAGCACGGGGAGTAGTGTGGAGAGAAAAAGAAATACTGTAACCTGAGGCAGTGAGTGGAGTTCAGGTAGGAGGTTGAGAAGGGAAGGATTAAGAAAAAATGAGTCCATGTGACTGAAAGTTGGGCCATTATTGGAAATTCCAATGTTATAGAAAAATGAAAATGACAATTTGAAAAATTGTCAGACAAAAAGAAGTTATAGGGGAAATTTTTTTATTTAGTTTCAATGTTGTCAGGGGTGTGCTTGAAACATTGAGTGGGTTAACAACAAATTTTTTAAATTATTTTTTATTATTTATTTTTTGGTCCTTTCAGCTTTGTCCTTTGGGCACAGATTTTACACCGGATGCCCCTCCTTATACAACCCTTCCCAATTTCTACCGGGCTTGGACTGGCACCGCACAGGTGGGGATGGGAATGGTCTGTTAGGGGTTTAGTGTCCCAGAGACACTTCGACATATAGCCAGGACCAGGGATCGAACCTCTAACCCGGGGGTCCGTGGACGGCTGCCGTACCAACTAAGTACCAACTTACAGCTGCCCCATGAGTTAACAATTGAATAACGAGTTAAAATTCAGTGTTGAGGCAGTTAATGTGAACATTTACATTATATGAATTTTAAAGTCACCCATTATTATGACTTTGTCTTTACTAAGCATTACATTGGATAGAAATTGTGAAAAGTCAGTTAAGGGACAGTATGATGGTATACAATAAGAAATAGAACTGGTGTTTACGTTTTTCAGTTTGGGTATGAGAGCTTAAGAGTGGGGCTATGTTTAGGTCTAAGGTTGAATAATAAGCTTGATGGAAGATTGCTGCTATTCCTCCAACTTGATGTATGTTTCAAGGAAGGTGTCGCTTAATCTGACTCATTTAAACTGACATATTCTTTCAGCTGTCAAGCAGCAAGTTTGATGTTCACCTATCAACTCATTTCCTAGTAGAGATTTAGACCAGACACATGATGTTTAATAAATCCACATTTTATTGGTTGAGATTTGTTCTCCTGTTGTTTTACCCATATGATTAACTGGTGTTGACTTATTATTATACTACTAATTTAAATGATTGGCAAACCATCAGAATGTGGGAGTTTTGTGGGGGTGACAAAAGTAAGGACACTGCAGTGAAGCATTTAAAAATAGACCTCTGTGTCCTAGCCTAAAGTCTGGGTGTTCATGCTTTTTGTTGTGTAATAAATTTATATTTATATCTATAAATATAGCATCTATATTTTTACATAAGAGAGCTGCACCATCTAAAGTAGGATTGATGCTGTCTTTTTTCCCCCCCCAAAAAAACGTTCAGTTGAGAACAGGTATCCTTCCATTTACTCTGGAAGTTTTTAGGTTTAAAAACATTCAGGAGAAGGACACATGGTGATTATTTGTCTTTTTTTCTCACCACTCTATAGCATCTTCAGGTCTGATGTTTAGTTTTAGAGACAACAACAGTGTAACATTTAGCAATTCAGTATTTACACACAATGAGCACTCCAGTGTGCAAACTTTCCACACTGCAGTCATGTATGTATTTTGTCCAAGAATCTTCTTTATACATACGTACTGTAGCCTACATAGTGTTTACAATGTCAGTCACATGTGGTGCTGTGTTAACAATGTTTAGTAGACCTTTGAGTAAATATGCAATACCTGCCAGTAGTACCTACTACACTGTAGTAGCGTGCAGTTTAGTAGTACTATGGAATGGGAAATAGAAAGCAACTTTGTCACAGCTGGTGAGGTTAGATTTTATGAGCCTGCTTCAGGATTCAAACAGTCCTGATGCAACACCACTGATAGGGTATTTTTTATTTTTATTTTTTTTATTTATTTGTTCTTTCGGGTTATCCCGTGAGTTCAGGATCGCCACAGCGGATCATGATTTGGCAGTTTTTACGCCGAATGCCCTTCCTGACGCAACCCTCCCCAATTTCTACCAGGCTTAGGACCAGCAGTGCAGGACTGGGTACAGCAAACATACCGCAGTGAAAAAGTAGGACACTTTGAATGCCTGCATCAGTACCCACAACACTGCACACTGTCCATTACAAAAGTTTTATGAAGACTAAGCTATGGTGGTTTTGCATGACAAATGGAAACAAGGATGAAGACAGAACTGTGGTCCAGGACTTCGTTAGTGTCTGAGCAATAGCCTCCAGTGTAATACAAGTAAGATAACAGATATACTGGCTAATTGCTTTAATGCAAAATGATGAGCATACCTGCACTGATTTGGAGCATTGGTCGTGTGCATCATGAGAAATTCCTCTATGCCTATACAAAATGGCTGGTGGGGCAAAATTTAACAATGTTAGCAGCAGTTTTAAATCACTAGTGCCAGTCCTGCACTTTGTGGGGGGCCCAGTCAAAGAAGCCGATCAAGGCTCCTCAGTTGCTAGAAGGGACACCATTGTGATCTTGCCAGTGTCTGTCTCCCATCACAAAGTAATATGAAAACATTTTATAAGTTTCAAAATTTAAAAAATAAAGTTAGATTTAAAAATTGAGATGCGGTTCATTTTTCTCAGAGTGAGGTTTTAATGTTGGCTCTCTCAGAGACTGGAAGGTCCTGCAGGTTCTTTTCTGCTGCTTGGTAACAGCCTTTGTGAAATGAGAAAAAAATAGTGTGCGAGTTCATGTTTTGAAGTGAAAATGTTTGTTAATTTGCCTTGCTGTGTTTGTGAATTTTGATGTGTGGTGCCCAATGTGTGTGTTGGTGATGTCTGATGGATGATGTTTGGATAGTCAGAGTGAAAACTCTGGCTAATCCCCCCTATTCTGGTCAAAATAAACCCATTCATGTGGTCGCTGTTGGTTTGTGGAGAGAGGTGTATAAAAATAGCCACATTAACACATAGACATACACATTAGCCACATAGACACATTAAAACAAATACAGTAAAGCAGTCTGGATTCAGTGTAGGGAGGACATGTAGACAGGGTTGTGCCATATTGTATTGTCAACAATAAATTGCGACAAATTTTCCCCATGATGAGAATTTATCATTTAACCACAAACGCAATATTGAGGATATGACAAAAAATTTGTCTAAAAACAGGTTTCCATAAGAACAGTGAAACATGTTCTTATTTTCTTTTTGTAATCAGTCCTCCTCTTCATACTTAATTAGGCAATCAGTACTGTGCTGGAGCCTAATGACCCCCAAACCCCAGTTCATTTGACTAGTGTGATGAAGAGCTTGCTTTAAAAACAAAAAGTCACATGGCAGTGACATAATGTGAGCTCAGGCCAACCAGGGAGAGAAGGAGGGGCGGCAGTCATGCTTGGGAATATAAGGCAGTTATGCTTGTTGTTGTTGTTTGCAACAATTAATTCAAATGTGTATCTACAGCTAAGTTGAGGACTATGCAATCGGAGATTTTTTAAATCAAGTGGATATCTTCCAAAGTTTGTCTTTTATAGTATAAAATTCTCCCTTTGTGTTTCTCTGTTCACTTCAGTGGAAGGAAAATAACAAAAATAAAAATTTCTATCTAAAAACACTGCAGCTCCAGAAGATATCCACCAGCATGTGCCAAATATGGAAAGTTGAAGCCTCAACTTGTTTCCAGATTAGGTTTTTATTATTTTTGC
This sequence comes from Channa argus, assembly GCF_033026475.1. Lineage (NCBI taxonomy): Eukaryota > Metazoa > Chordata > Actinopteri > Anabantiformes > Channidae > Channa > Channa argus. Next base: position 26,336,003 of record NC_090203.1, read on the forward strand.
ACAGATGGAGGAGTGTGGATTTTGGACTCCATTACTTACATAGGAACTAACTTTTAGAGGGTTTCCCCAAAAGAAGGAATCGTTACAACAATTAAAACCTTTTTCAGTGTTCATATGGACATGGGAAAAAAACTGTAAATGTAAGCTTTAATGTATTAGCTAACCAATCTTTTTATATTTTAAACAACCACTTCATTAATTCATGATGTTTTTACACAAAGACTTAGTCAAAAACATTAATTTAGACCTTTTAGATTTTTTCTCTTAAATGTGAAAAATAATCTTGAAATTAAAGGATCTGGAGGGTCTGGCTAGTTGTAAAGAGCTTAATATTCGTGATCTGACTGAATTAGTCAGAATTAAGTTGAGACTCACATTGTTGGAAAAGTGTGAGGTTTAACTTCAGTGTATAGAGATAGTGATAGCGTGCCACAGTTGGAGTGTTAATAGACTTCTTATTAAGCTGTGTTCGAAACTTTGTTTACTTTATATTTACTTTTTTACTAATAAATATTTTTTAGAACAGCCCACAAATCTGCAAGAATTCTAGAAATTTGTATATTAATAATTATAATATTTATATTTATATTATTATTATAGTTGGGTTTAATATTAATGCATGCATAGACTAGTTCTATAGCTCTCAAAGCACATGGAGCATACATATGGCTCACCAAACCTTCTAAAAGTCATATATAGACACTTATTTACTGACTTTTTTAAAAATATATATATTTATCAGTAGGAAATATGCTGCCCAGTCCTTACGCTTTCTAGTCCTGGCTTGTAAAACATGCTGAGCATGTTATGGTTCTTAGTTGTGGTTAGGCAAAGATGGTGGCTCAGTAAAACACTAAAAAACCCACAGCTGACCTGCAGCACAACATTGGATTAGGGAGCTTTTTTGTATTTTAAGTACCATCTTTCAACAGCCTTAAGCAAATGTTTTGGTAATTATACATCTGGAGATAACAGTGCACACAGTAACATTAATAGTGTTAAACATGCTTGTTGACATGAAAAGCAGTGAAAGTGTGTGAGGAATGAAAAGGAGAGCTTGGAGGTTGGAAATGTCTAATGTCCAGACAGTTTAGCAGTCAGTGTGGAAAGTGGACATAATTAAAAGTGTTTTTAGACACACTTGGTTTGAAAGCTTACTGAGGCCTTAAAGCTGGTGCACTACCACTACTGTTCAGGCTGCTGTTAAAGTGTGTATTCTGTTGGGGGGGGGGTTTCCCTTCACATTTTGTACAGATGTCATCATATTCAAGCAGACTGGCACCGCTCTCCAGGAGCTTTCTGTTTTCATCACCGAATGTCATTGTCACTATGATGGATCTTGTAGTTTTGAGAGCAGGAACAGAACTTGTAGTCATAGTGTTATTGCTGTGTTGCTGCAAACAGACTGCATGGTAACGGTCCATCTTTTTTTATTTCAGTGAAGTGCCAGCATTCAACTGTGATGACTGCAGTCCACGCTTGTTGTTTTTGTTTTAATACGGATCTTCCACAGTCAGCTGAAATCCTCTTTTCCTGTGATGGAGTGATGAGAAAGAGAGAAAGCAGCTGCAGGGAGAACTGAAAACCTTTAAGACCTTGGGGTATTTGCCTGAGTGACGGACCTCACCACACTTACGCAAGACCTGGACGCTGCTGCCATTTGAACTGCTCAGCTACTGAAGCCAAGCAGCATTGCGTAAGAAAAAGAGAGCGATTTAGTGAGAGTTAAAAGAATAACAAGCTCCCTCCAGTGATTTCTGTATTGTTTACAGCAACAGCACAAGTCCTGTGTAAAATGATAGTCTTACCAGGAGGGCAAGAGGAAGGGGAGCTGGATATATGGTGCATGAGCGGAGTCTGAGCTGCAGTGGCCTCACATGCTGGATGGGAGTGTGGACAGTGTCTATGGCTTTGCCAGTGCACAACCTCAAGTTATGCAACAGGCAGCTCGAGCACAGCCTGCTGGAACTATGGTCACAACAGTGTGTGTCACTCACTGAGTAATGAGTTATGTTTGTGCATGTGCACGTAACACTGTGTGAATGTGTGTTTCTGCCATGCTTTTTAATTACCTTGTTGCCATACAGCAACAGTGAAAGTGAACCATCCCAGGAAGCATTTGACAGCACTCATCATGCAGGCCAAGTTTAAAGTCAGCCCAAATGTGCACCAAATGTTCATTTTATTCAGTGTAGTATTAAGATAGTTAGAAAGGTGAAGGGGTGCAGAGGGTTGAAAAAAGCACATAGTATCAGGGCGACTGTTTTGCAGGATGATAAGAGCAGTCCTCCACCAATCCTGCAGTTGTTGGTTCGATACCCGGCTCCTCCGGTCACATGTCAAAGTGTCCTTGAGCAACTGAAGCCAAACTTAGTTGCTACCAGTGAGTGTTGGCCAGCTGCATAGCAGCTCTGCCATCGGTGTATGTGTGTGTGTGTGTGATTGTAAATGCAAATGTGAATGGGTGAATAAGAAGCAGTGTAAAGAGATTTGAGTGCCAATAGGTAGAACAGCGCTACATTAGTGCAGAACAATTACATTTGCAAAAATAGTCTTCAGAATTTAACTATTCTATAGCCACCAGGAGCAAAAGTTATAAAAAGCAAGAATTGTAAAAAGTCATTTTAAGTTATTTACATTGTTTATTATTTTTCTTTTTTTTTTTTTTTTTTTACTTTTTTCAATGAAGCTATTGAACCAACTGAAGGTTGTAGCGGAAAAAATAAGAATCAGTGTTATGAGAAGTTTGACAAAATTTTTTTTTAAAATGCTTAATGACATTGCAACAGGTGATGGCACAAAACAAAGATAAACATTGATGTGGCCTTTTACCAGATTAAATTTTTTATGAGGGACAGATGTTTGATGTGTTTTAGGTAATTAGGTAATTAATTACCAAATTACCTTTAGGTAAAGGTAATTTGGTTTAATACATATTAATAACTACCCAGTAGTGTTGCTTATGCTTCCCTGCAATAATTTAAGTAAATAATAAGTCACAGACACCAAATGTATATGTTGGCCATCGGCTATATATAGCAACTCTGTGCTTTACATGTAGAAATTTTACTAAGTAGCAATGAGAGCTGTCAAATGCATGAGGCCCTGTTTCAACTCAGTGTCATGTTAATCTTAAGTGGTAAAGATGGACGACATGACAGTTCTCCAGCAGTGAAATATTAAGCCATGGTTGCTGTCATCAACAGCTTTCAGCTTGTCCCTTCAGGGGTCGCCACAGCGGAACCTGTTCCGCACGTTGATTTGGCATGACTTTTTACACTCAATGCCCTTCCTGCTGCAACCCTCCCATTTTATCCAGGCTGGAGGATGGCACCAGTGTGGCTCTTGGAGGCTGGGTGGGGCCACACCTGGTGGGATGGGATTTGAACCTGCTGCCTTCTGCATCCCAACCCATATCTTTACCACGGATTCACATGGCCCAGTGATGCATACATCACAATCCCAGTCCCTCCAAAGAAACTATCATGTGTTTCCTTATATTAAGATTTTGCCTAGTTATTACTTTAATATTTACCATATATTATTTGATTATTACATTATTAACACCAGTGGTTTCATCTCCACCTTCTCCTGTACATGTGTACATAGTGTTACTCCTGGGGGTTCAGGTCAGCACCTTGCATTTCAGCTACCTTCATGTGTGAGTGTGTGTGTGTGAATGTGTGAATGAGAAGCAACTTCAAAGCACTTTTGGTACCAATAAGGTATAAAGGTGAACTATAAGTGGAGACCATTCACAAATTCAATGCCACTAAACCTTCCCCACTGCACTTTTAAGCAGCACTCTTTTTCTTTTTTTCTTTGCAATGCAACTTGAAGCCAGTTTGAAAGGTTTCTACTATAATGCTCCAGCTGTGGAAGAAATTGTTTTATTAATAAAAAATTATGAGTAAGCTAAGGTAATGAGCATGTGCTGTGCTGTAACTTATGGTTTAGTATTATCGGATAATCCCCTACCTAGCCTCAATACCTCCTGTCTCCCATTCACATGCGCACATGTTCATGTCTTTACTTTATGCACGTGCTTGTGTATGTCTGTTGTGTATATGTGTGTTTATCTGTTGCTGGGACTTAAGCCTGTGGAGACTGACAGGCTGTGGTGGATGGGCCTTAAAAACCCTGGGTATTTTTAGTTCTAGGGATTATGTGTAGAGTTGTTCTCATTTTGCTATTGGCAGGTGACTGGCTAGGCAGAGGTGTCTGCAGGGAATGAGCTCATATTCCTTCTCTGTTGATCCTTTTCTTTTTCTCTCTTGCTCTCAGCCTCTCATTTTCTGCCTCTACTCTCCTCCTGTCCTCCGTCATCTCGATGTTTCCTTCATTTCCTCTTGGCTGCTGCGTATTTATATCTGTCTGCTCCTATCCGCTGTTTTCTGTATTTTGCTTGCATTTCGTTTACTCTGTGGTGTCTTTATTACTATTATTACAGCTTGTCTAGTTTTCTTTTCTACACCTGTAGAAGCTGGACAACGATCTGCTTCACTGTGGCTCCAAAGAACGACCTTCAAAACATTTACAGTATCTACTAAACCAGTTGAGGTTTCAATTGAACACTTCCCACTGCAGACACTATTTAATGTGAAAACAATAAATTCCTCTCCTTTTTCAGAATGTATTTTACTGTAGTATTCTCCTAAAATGAAGCTGCATTAAAACATCAATAAACAATAAACAGAGAAAGATGCAAATGCAACACTACTACATTGGGGGAAAATCAGGAAGTATTGATACATTAACGTTCATTCCATTAAACATATTTCACATACAAAGTAAGAGTTGACATTGGTGTGAACTCAATAAGGTTGAATAGGGAAAGAAATCATAACATTCCAATCAATAGGGTTATTTGCATTAAGTTGCAAAAGTCTTCCTGTACAAAGAAACTTTTCTCCTACAGTTTTAAGGGGGGAGTTTGTTCAATTATTCTAATGTTGGGATTATCTCAATACTGTAGATATACTGGGCCTTTCTAACACTTTTATTTTCTTTTTTGCCGGAAGGTTTTTTTTTTTTTTTTCATTTATTGTCCTGTTGGAAGGTCCTTCTATGCATCATAAAACTGCTATGCTTAAGATAATACACACTCCACCATTCTGCACATAGTGTAAAAACTTACTTTAATACACCTTAGTAATTTATAGTACACTTGTCCGAATTTCATCTAAATTTCATAACTTAGCATTCATAGCTTGACAGTTGGACACAGCTTTCATCAGTTTACCACAGTATTGTCGAGTTAGCTGATTATTGCAGCCTGTTAGCTAAGCTAACAAGTTGACTTCTGGTGTCTCCAGTAAGCTGGACACATTAGGCTGCTCTACTAACTTAGTTAGCTAAATTAGCTCATTTTAAATGTCAACATACAAAAAAGAAACAATGTGAAACCAGTGGAAGTTCTATTATTCAACTGTCTCTTCACCACAGTTACAGCTACACTAGCACCATTTAGCTAACACTACTACTCCCCTTTCGGCTTATCCCGTGAGTTCAGGGTCACCACAGCGGATTATATTTAATCATTATTAGCTCTACTGCTTCACATACGTAGATGCTCAACATCTTGCTTTTTTCTCTTCTTTTTTTGCAATAACTCCACTGTAATTCATTTTCATGTGCTTTTCCTTGTTTCATAGACCATTTTGTTTATACTATATCATGCGCTACTTGCAGTGGAGTGAGAGTCGGGGTCCTCTTAGGGAGGTCTGCGACTGGTAGTATCATTGCAAACTTTGGACACAGGCAGTGCTGCACATAGTTTAACTTTTGTCAGCCCGCAGTGGCCCCCTATTGACCTGGGGCCCCAAGCAGATACTTTGTCTGTGTCTGTGTATGTTGGCCCTGTGTTGGCCCTGAGCCTCTCCCCCAGTGACAGCTTTTGATAGATTTTGGTATTTATGGCAAATTGTAGTTTTAAAAAAATAAGAGTGAAAGGTCACTGTTAGTAAAGATGGAGCTGATTTAACCACGTTATGTGCTGACAGGTGGTTAACCCATAATGATACATCAACATTTATTAGCTCATAATATTTTTATAAAAACTAATGACGACATCTACTATCACTTAACTACACTCTACTGCATCTGTGGACCTCGTATTTGCTGCTTAAGCTGTCGAACAGCAGCTTAGATCAGCTGTTTGTAATGTTATTTCCATGATTCAAATTGATGGCAGAACAAATGAAATGTGTTTGATCTCTGCATAATACTGGAGAAAAAAGGTTCACCATTGCTGTCTGTGCCAAAGATCTGGCCAGCACATCTTTGCACCTGGATTTTACTTGTTGGCAAGAGCTAAAAGAGCTACAACTAAGGAATTTATTGGCAGTTCAGTAACAGCTTCAGCTTGTAAACAAATGTACATATACCACAGTTCATGTGTAGCTGTTAAAGCGCAACTGGTATTTATGAAAATCATGTAAAAATGAATTACAAATTGCACCTAATAACTAAATCCTTCTAGCTGGGACTCAAACACAACAAAACACTTGAATACATACCTGTAATACTGGGGAGGATTATGGCTCAGGAGGTGGAGCAGTCATCCACCAATCCCAGACTTCTTGGTTCAATTCCTCACTTCTCCTGTCTGTTATATGTTAACATTTCCTTGAGCTGGACACTAAACACCAACTCTATCTATCTATCTATCTATCTATCTATCTATCTATCTATCTATCTATCTATCTATCTATCTATCTATCTATCTATCTATCTATCTATCTATCTATCTATCTATCTATCTCCCTCGCTGGTTTATGTGTATGTGATAGTGAGTGAAAATGGGTAATTGAGAAGCAGTGTGAGTGAAAGCACTTAGGGTACCAGTAAGCAGACCGTTTACTAAATTCCATCTGTTCATAGGTTCGCACCTCCTGGCCTGCAGAGTTCCTCATATCTTACATTGCTCCATGTAATGCACGTATCCATCCATCCATTCATCCATTATCTGTAGCTGTTTATCTTGTTTAAGGTCACTGGGAGGCTGAAGGGGGGCTACACCTGGACAGGTCTCCAGTCTATCTCAGGGCCAAATTAAAGAAACAACCTTTCACACCTACATTCACACCTACGGGCAATTTAGAATCACCAATTAACCAAACATGCATGTCTTTGGACTGTGAGAGTAAACCCACACAAGCACACGAAGAACATGCAAACTCCACACAAAAAGGCCAGAGATGTGAACCCGCAACCTTCTAGCTTTGAGGCAGTAGCTCTAACACTGCATCTCATTACTCTAAAGTTTATTTAGCACAGCTCAATCAGCAAAAGCCTGTTATATATAAAGACTGAAACCCTGTGTTTTCTATCTCTTTTTCTCTATAAATTATTATTTGTAAACTTCGAATAAACATACTTTTATTTTGCTCTCTCTCTTTAAGTCTACAGAAGTATACTTAAAAGTAGGTCAGAGAGTTTTTCCTCAAGTCAGTCCCAGCATTTTAGCTCAGCAGGCCAATATTTTGTCTGTGTTTCCATTCTGAAATGGTAAAAGTGATTCTGAGGTAGTAAACAGTTGCATCCGGTAATAAATCAGTTTGTCCTGCCTACTGCGATGTGTTTATGTTGTGTTAACTCTACATTTTTGCACAACTCTCCATGCTAACTGAAATGTTTAAAATACTGCTGAAAACATTTAACATATAAATATTATATCACCATATGTGTGTGAGGAGAACGAGATGATAATGATGTCTCAGTGCCAGGACTCACTACCAGTTCTGAAGAGACACGTGGAGTTCTCCATGCCAGTACAGCTGCAAAAGTAGTCACAGCTGAATTCCTAAAAGCTTGGGATCACAGCATAATTATTTCACAGCAAATGTTTTCATTTATGAATTCCCACACTTTGAATCTGTTATTGTTCAGTTCATGGACAGAGCTGAATAATATGGCTGCCACCTGTTCAGGTCATGACAGAAAAGTGAGGATTTGGAAATAAAACTAGAAATGGTCCTAAGAAATCCTAATAAACTGATTCCAAATGAAACAGTTTTAGCTGTGATTGTTTCTTCCTCTCGTCCAGCTCAGATGTGGGCCCATTGCAGGTGTGTTGGTCAGCCCCTACCAATATTATAATGGCCCTTTCATGTTGCAACATGTGATTATGACAGTGTGAATAGTAGCCCTGTAAGGTTGGAGCTAACTGCAGCTGAAATGTTACATCATGGAATCCAACCTAATGTGAACAAAACAGAGTTTGGTAAGCTGAACCTAATGAGACATCCATTCTCAGGGGCTGCTGAGGTCAGAAGACTGGGGAGGTAGGAGGTGTCTACACACAACATCTGTCACAGCAGCTTTCATTACACCATGACCCCATGCTTTTCAATTCTTTTCTTCAGATAAATGCATATCTAAACATAAGTGCAGCTACGCACAGAAACTGACACACAGACAAACCATAAAAATACGCTTTTATCATTTTTATGCATGTATAACAAAACGGACATGTTGGCTGAAATATAGGCTGTAAAGACAGCTGCACTGACTAAAATATCTAAAATCAATCCGTTGTGTGAAACGTGTGACACACAGTCAGCTCACCTGAAACATTTATAATGTGGATGTAGAATCAAGCTATGCTATATCTGCTCTGATACTGCTCTGATATCAGGTCCAGATGGACGGAAATGTGCTTTTGTCTAGGATGCTTTGGGACAGGGACGGATCCCTTTTCACTAGTTGCTTTATTAGTTTGTCAGAAGAATTGGACTGTCCAGGGTGGACCCCCCCTTCCCCCCCCTGAGGGGTAGTAGTGGTGAAACCCTATATAACTTTAGGTAAAGGCTATCGTATGAGAATAGGAAGTTAATCTAAATAATTGGAGTCAGTGGACCTAAAATTTCCAACAGTACGCTGCATGTAGCCTATATTTTTTGTATTAAACAGTCCATAAAGGCAGGTCTGGGTGTGATCAAATCTGACAGGATGGGTTAAATTTTAGAAACCTTTTAATCCTTCAACTTTTTTTGATGGTCAGTTTGTTAACAACCTGGGCTCAAACTGCTCTGTTATTACAAAAGTCTCATGACATACAGTGTTGTGTTGTGTCACACACTGATGACCACTACCAAACTACCACTGCTCGCCTGACCCAATGATAGCAACATCCAGTGTTCATACAGAAAAATTTGCCCACAGACACTTTAACATGTAGCTGTGAAGATCTGGGAGTCGATCCACTGACCCTGTGTTTTTGGTCGCTGCCATTCCCTGAGAGAAATACCTGGATATTTGCAAAACCTTTTATAGCTGTTCTCAAACTAACTTGCTGCTGATCCAGTAGTGGAAAGTGGCTTTTTGCTGTTTTTTATACCATTTTATATGGAAAAGAGGTAGTAATTGCAGATTCGCCAGAGGTCTGGCACTATGAGTGTTACTAACTGTCATTGTGCTGCAGAAGAGCTCCACAAAGCCAGTGGTTTCGGCTGACAAACCCACCCATAAAATTGTTTGCAGGCTAATGGACAAGAATTCAGCCACGCACAGAACTCTCAGACCCCTCGCGTCAGGAAGGAAACCTGTATTTGATGAACTCTCACACAGGTTTCCTATGAACTCTGGGGTGTTTCACTCAGGAAGCTGTTGTGCTTTTTATTATTTGTAATAGATTGGTCACTAGTAGATGGGCCCCACTTTCTTTCTGACTTACTTTTACGTGGACTAATGTGTAAGTATTATGTCAAAGAGTCATAAATACACAAATATTTTGGAACCTGAAACCTTACTGATAGTTTAGTCCAGTGGAAGTCCATAAGAAGAAGTAAGCTGTATAGTGTTTAGTAAAAGAGAGAACACTGATGATGAAAGCCGACAACATGATGGAGCTTCCACATGTAGATTTGTACTCTGACAGTGTCATTAGGCCAAAACCAACAACTTAGTAATTTCTGTCTTGTGTGCTTATCTCTGTCTGTTGGCTGAAGACACTGAAGTGTTAAAGATAACAAACAACATGTCAGGTCTAATATTTTTCAGGCGTGCTGCATTAGTTTGATTATTGCATTACCACACAAAACATCAGTCTTTACCACAGAAGTAATGTATTTTGAGTGAAAGTTGTGTGTTGTTCATATACACTCCACGGCTACTGAAAAAAAAACCTCATAGTTAATTTTATATATATATATATATATGCACTGCTGCCAGTGCATCAGCATGTTTCTACCATAAGATATGTTATTTGGGCCATACTGCAGCTTTAACTAATGCATCTGATTAACTTTTCTCATATCACATGCATAAGCCTTATTATATACATGTTCAGATTTTTTTTAAATCTGTGTGATCTGTTGGAATACTACACTGCTTGGCCAAAAAAAGTCTCCACCTGGATCCAACTAAGCAAATAAGTACAGTAAGAGACTTCCACTGGATAATTATTGCAGCAATTAATATGTCTCAGCTGGCAACACGTTATTCAGGCCTAACTGATGCAATGAGTACCTGACTACCTAAATGTACTGAGTGACCAGGTTTTTCCATCAATAGATTTCTTCTTCACTTGTGGCACAGCCATATTTAAAGATTAGAATGCCAAGCTAAAATTGTGAAGAAGTGATTCAGAGAGCATGAAACATCATTTTCACATATGGATTGGACACTTTAACACCATTGAAAATCTTTGGGATGGGCTGGAGAAGACTTTAAACAATTGGCAAATAATATATACACACAAGAAAAATTAAACGCTAGATGCTCTGGGTTATTTCATAGTTGTGTACTATATTTCAGTAGTACAATTAGTATAGTATGTGTTGTTCCTAACTCTGTCCCTGTAAGTTTTAGTGTAGAAATATAGATGATTATGCAATACTTACAATAACTAATTTTTCAACTTTATTTACTACTAACGCACTGAATGAAGAGTAACAGGCCAAAAAAGTCTCATTTAGTTGTAGCCATTATATATTTGTCTATTTTTACCCTGTAACTTTAGAGGCAGTGATAAGTTAAGCTTTCTTTCTTCATGATCTGGGATGCAGTAATTTAATGTCAAATTTGCTGCTGTGAATAACATACAGTAAATGTGAAAAACTAGGCTTGTTTAGGCCTATTGTTCAAGTAGGTTTAGGAACCTTAGCATGTTACATTAATGGTAAAAAGAAACCTGATGGGATGTCACAGTCTTTCTATAGATTTGTGCAATTAAACATAATCAGTTTAGACAGTTGTTAGGAATAGTTTATAACTTAAATTACGTTTAAGTTATTTTCTATTAGTGTTTCTCAAGAAGCAAAAACACACCAAAAAAAGCAACTGCAGTTAGAAAACATAAATTCATGCACACAGAGGTGGCAGAAACACAAACTCGATAAGAGTAATTGTTTGCTTAAAGAAACTGGCCTTGATATTTGGATTCCATAAATGTAAGAGTCAAAAAACAACAACACAAATTTAAGTAATGATTCAAACTAAGTACAAAGATCAGTGTTTCTAAAGAGATTTGTTTTGGAACAAAACCTGGTAGTCATCCAAGTCTTGATTGGTGGAATCAAACCCATCTAAACTGCTCAATAAATCACACCCTATGTAGAAATTCAATTAAATTCAATTTAATTTATATAGCACCAATTCACAACAATTTTCAAAGCACTTTACATAATGAAGTTAGGGCTATAAAGATGTATAGAGAAAACCCGAAAAATCCCCCATGAGCAAGCTCTAGGCAACAGTGGAGAGGAAAAATTCCCTTTAATGGAAGAAACCTACAGCAGAACCAGGCTCAGGGTGGGTGAGCTTCTGCCTTGACTGGTTGGGGTGAGTGGACATTGAAGAGAGAAAAGAAAAGAGCAACAAAGGGCAACAAAACATTGGCCAGGTTAGTAGGCCCTGTAACTGTGCATTGGAAAACACACAGCTCCAAAGCCGAGGACAACTGCAGAAAGAGACACAGAGAGAGGGAGACAGAGAGGAGACAGACAACTATGGGAGAAAGAAGACACAAACTGAAATGCAAAAATGAATTCATAAATATTGAGCCTGCATCAAAAGAAGGAATGCAGTGGCCTGTAGTGGAAACTGAAGGATGAAAAGATCACAGGCCAAAACATCACAGTTTTGATCATAGCTACAGTATCACCTCACTTCTTACTGATTTAAACACAAGCTAAATAATTGCATGTGTCTCAAAAAAACTCCACATTGCTAATTACTGTAAAAACATGAGAGCACATGGCTAATTTCCAATCAGGCTATGTAACTCCAACTAATTACACCAAGGGTGGAAGGCTTTGGTTCATATCACAGTTGTGGCAGTCGGTTTTTGTTGGTTTGTTTCAGTATGGTTTTAATTAAGCAGGAGGGAGGGCATTGCCAATTTCAACATGCTATTCATCTGTTTTCTTAAAATTCAGAACTTCACAAATATAAACTTCTTCATTGTCAAACATTTGTCAAATTTTTATTTAAAGAACAGCTTTTGCAATTAATGATCAGAAAAAAACATCCACAGAAGGTAGTTTCTGTTTTCTCCCCAGTGCTGTATGCACCTGTACATGTGTTAGAGACAGATGATCGTCACTGATTTCCCTGCAGATCTCACTTCACCTAACCAGTCTACTTTCCGTGAGGATTTAGCTGTATTTACTGCTTTGCTTTAATTTTGGCTAGATGACAATTACACTTTGTAGACCAGCAAATGAAAATGTTATTAAAATTAAGACAGATTAGCAGAGGTTGAGACACAGGGACAAATCACTACAAGAGTAAGCAGAGACTTTATCCATGCACATATATTGTCATACAGTTCAGTTTCTTAGCTTCTTTCATCATTAAACAGCTTCTTGGGTGGGCTGTAAGTGTGTGCTGTCAATGGATCTTGAGTCTCAACTTCTGATTTAAGTTTTGATCCATAAAAACAGCTCCACTCACCATGAAACTAATGTTCATCTGAACATCTTACCCTGTCACCAAATATGCATATTTCTCAAAGTACTGAAGTAGGCAATTCATGTAGTTACTTTGCTTTTTTACAATCTGGCTTACTTGAAAATACAGTGAAGCTGCTAGGCTCTACTGTGAGCTGAGAAACAGGCAACAGATGAATGCAATCCAGCTCCAAAATAGTAAAAGTACCTTCAGAGTGTAATGGGAAAGAAAATAGTGGTCATCAAGAAAGCAGACATCAGTAAAACTGAGCTTTATGTGAATGTCCATCAGGACTAGTGGATGTGTGTGTGTGCTTGTGTGCGTCTTTCATCAACAACATGTGTCAGCATGAACCTCTGCTCAATGCGTCCAGTGTAAAGCACAGCAGGCTCATTCATGAGGCTCTGCAGCAGTTTTTTGTAAACAGGAGCTGGAGTGACTTACTCTGCTGACAAATGGGAATGAGAAACAGCATCATTAGTCTCTGCTGCCGCACTTGTGTATGTATTTCCAGTATGATGTAGTCTAGATAACTTGGTAATTAGATCGTATTCGCATGCTAACACACTAAACTAAGTTGATGAGCATGGTTATAAATATTCTATCCATTATCTTAATCGCTTCTTGTTAGGGGTTATAGGGGGGCTGCAGTCGATCGCAGCTGTCTCTGGGCGAACAGCACCGTACACTCTGGACAGGCCGCCAGTTTGGATCGGCTGTCACTCCAGTGGTTAGTATTGTAGCTGTGGTAATGTGCATGCATGAATTGGGGGGGATGTGGAATGAAACCCTTAAATGAAAGGAGTGGTGGGTTTGTTGAGCTGCTGACACAAGAGGACAGAAATTTACACTAGAGGGTTGAACTGTGGTTTTAACATCCAGTAACATCTGTGAGAGAGTTTCTGTAATGTCCTAATAGGGTGTTACAGTTTTAAAGTTATCATTCATTTATCATTCATTCCTAAATTAAGGGGAGGCTTTAGCTCAGTTGGTAAAGGCAGTCATCCACAGACCACAGGATGAGTGGTTCGATCCCCGGCCCTGGCTATATGTCAAAGTGTCCCTGGGCAAGACACTGAACCCCTAACAGCCATTCCCTTCCCCACCTGCAGTGTTGGTCCAAGCCCAGTAGAAATTGGGGAGGGTTGCGTCAGGAAGGGCTAAAATCTGTGCTGAATGATCCGCTGTGGTGACCCTGAACTCACGGGATAAGCTGAAAGGACAATACATAAATAAAAAATCATACTTAAATTAAGATGTAAAATCTTGAATCACAAAAGTTTCAACAAAAATCTATCGAGACTACGGTGACATTTAGAGTCATTTTTGTGAAGAGTTGTAGAACTTTGACTGTGATGTAACAGAATAGAGAGCAGTTTACAATAGGAAATATGAGTCACAGTGCTCCTTGATACATACACTGAAAATGTATATTCATATGTATATGATGAACCATGACTAAGAGACCAGGAACAGGAACGATTAGGATAATAATAAAAAAATAATGACACTGAAAATGGGACTCGTGGACTGAGGAGAAGTGACTGCAGGAGTCTTAGGAGTGACCAGTGTTGGCTACTGTTACTTACTACTATCAGAAAGTAAGTAGCAAGTAAGTCAGGTCAACTTGTGTCTGTTTTTTCTTGCACTTTTTTTTTTTTTTGTCCTTTCGACTTATCCCGTGAGTTCAGAGTCGCCACAGCAGATCATTGTCCGCATGTTGATTTGGCACAGTTTTTACGCCGAATGCTGTTTCTGACACAACCCTCCCCAATTTCTACCGGGCTTGGTTTTTCTTGCACTATTGAATATAAATCCAAACTAACTATGTTTTACGGTGCTCTACCACAGGCCGAGAGAGGTAAAGATCGGAGTTGGGGTAGAGGCGGATTTAAAGAGGGGAAGGTAGCAGATATTCTGAGCAAAAACTTTTCCTATGTCGACTTCTTGCAATGTAATTACATCAAAGTCTGGAAATAGCGTACATATTGATGCTGTGTTCATGTTTATGTCATCTAAACTGTGACTGGGGGCAGTGTGAGAAGAAAACCCTGCGTGCACTTCAGTAGCTGCAGCAGTTCTCAGGCTGACACAGTCCTGGTCTCAGTTGGTCATCATAAATTTGTAAAGTACATGGTCAGGAATGAAGTCCTTTAAATTCTTAAATAAAAAGTGTACAGAACTTTGTGTGTCCTTACAGAGACTGTGGTAATGTCTCATCTTTTCACCCGCTGCACACAGCTCCTTTTGCAGGCGGAAAAGTTAATCTGTCTCTACACCTTTTCCAGTTAGCAGCTCTGGAACCGATGGCTGATGTGGTGCAGAAATATTAACTTTTGAAAGCTTTAAGCAGGGCTCACCCTTCTGACCAATCAGAGAAAAGCTACAATTTCTGCTTGCTGGAAATGCTAAAGAGAACTTATTTATCTATTGTAATTGGATGACTATGACTACCTGAAAGGCGTTCAGATGTGGTAGAATGGGAGGAGCGATGAAAGATGTGTTAGAGCAGGTAGAGGGAGACCTGCTGGGTTGTCCCTAGAAGTCCATAGATTTTGCGAGATTTGTGCAGAAAGGATGTGTTAATGCCTAGAAAACAACATGTAATACATGTAGATAGGACATTCAAGAGTCGCTGCAAGGGAATGATGCTTTTTTTTTTTTTGGTCTAAACTTTGACAAGTTTGCTGTTTTGCAACACAGCACAGCAGCAGCAGCAGCAGCAGCAGCAGCAGCAGCAGCAGCAGTGGAGGTATTTCACAGGTGTCTGTGAGAATCCTGAAAGTTGGGTGTGAAAAAACACAAGCTGAATCACACAGTGGACGCTTAGTTACTAGTCACTTAGTTATTTTACCATCATGTGTTTCTGCTGCGTAGTCACTTACACAGATGCTCCAAACCTATTCAGGATGTACATTTTTCTCTTCCAAGAAATTGAAAAAAATTCTCACTGGCCTGTTCAGAGCTCACAAAAAAGTGAAAGACACATAGTACAAACAGCTACAGTACAGTATGCAGCAGTAATTACACAAATACCCAAATTCTTTCAGAGCAGGAAAAAGTACAGTTAAAGATTGGGAGAAATAATGACACTGAAAATGTGAATCGTGGACTGAGGAGCATATTTTTCATGAAATGGTAAAATGTCTCATTTTCAACATCTGATATGTTGTTGTGATTAAAATATGGGTTGATGAAATTTGCATATCATTGCATTGTATTTTTATTTACGTTTTACACATCTTTCCAACTTTTTTGGAATTGGGGTTGTACAATGAATTTTATTTATTACATCGTTTATGAGCTACAGCCTTAGTCTTCATGTGTTTCCACATCAAAAAATGTAAATCTTATTTTTACTTTACCTCTTTCAGCTACATTCTAAAAAAGCAAAAGAATAAAGAAATTCTATATAATAATTATGAAAATCCAAAATGAAAACAATGGTTTGTACTACAAGACTACGGTGACATTTAGAGTCATTTTTGTGAAGAGTTGTAGAACTTTGACTGTGATGTAACAGAATAGAGAGCAGTAGAGAGCAGTTTACAATAGGAAATATGAGTCACAGTGCTCCTTGATACATACACTGAAAATGTATATTCATATGCATATGATGGACCAGGACTAAGAGACCAGGAACACTGAAAATGTGAATCGTGGACTGAGGAGAATATTTTCCATGAAATGGTAAAATGTCTCATTTTCAACATCTGATCTGAAAACAATGGTTTGTACTACAAACTGAGGTGGTATGTGGTGCAATTACAACATGACACAGAGAAATGCATGTTGCATGTTGCAATGCAAGAATGGACAGAATCACAGGAGCAGAGGTGAATGGGAATAAGCAGCTCACAGAGTCAGTTTGGGGCTCTCTAGAAGCAGAGGCTGAGGAGGAAGGTAGAAGAATGAATTGGCCTTAAGTTGATGTAAAGTCCCACTTGAGAGAGAGAAGGTTTGTGTGTGTGTGTGAGAGAGTGTGTTTTTATGTCTTAATGAAACAACATGTCTCTTCCACAACTCCTGCAGTCTGTAAGAGATTTGTTTCCTCCTAACTGTCAAGTATTTCCGTTTTTCTGTAATCTGAAAAATTAACAAAAGAATACACTAATATAGTTATATTTAACTATTTAAAATAAAAAGACTTGTGTTCTGTGTGCGTGTGTGTGTGTGTGTGCATTTGCTTCTGTGAGATGGTCCCACTTTATGTGTATGGCTGGTTGTTTTGGTTGAATATTCTCTCTAACCCAACTGCAGTGACTTGCTAATCCCAGGCTTCTGCCCTACGTTAAAGCCATCAGTGCAAACCCCCAGGCCTCCTAATTCACCGTGCTGTGGGATGCTGTCAAACACTCCACTGCACACATGGTTTCCAGTATTACGTTGTACGTGTGTGTATGTTCCCTTGTCAGTGCTGCACATGCCCCCCCACTCCTGTGTAAGCATCTGTCAAACACATCTACACACATGCTTTTAAGTAGAAATGGGCAGGACTGTGCTCTTACTACTGTGCAGGCTGCTGTCATGCTGCAGGAGTAGATGCTGTCAAAGCTTAGATGATGACTGATATATTGAAACTTTAAATAGTTTTTTTTACACATCAGGATCTGTTTATTAGCCACAGTGAGCACTAATGCTGTGAACAGCTGTGGAATATCTTGTCCAGAGCTGTCCGACAACAAAGCCCAGATAGTGATGCCATCAGGGTTATCTTGGCTTGCGGTCACATTTTTATCACAAAGCTTGACAAACTGGAGGTGTGGAGTTTAAATCAAATGGGCCTTTACAATGCACTGAAATGTTGCATTATAGGAATTGTAAGTCCAGAGTTATTAGATTGGATCTACATATATAAAGCCTAACTGTACAGAGTCGCATCTGTTGCAGTGGTTGACCATTCATTTTATTTTTGTTGTTTTGGGGTCTAACTCCTTGCTTGAATTGTTTTGCGTTGTTTACCTTTGCCTACAAAAATTAAATTATACTCAAATAAACTGTGCTTTATGCACTGATGGGCAAAGGTTACATATGTAAAAAAAAAAACAAAGCCCTGCCTCACTTTAAGGCTATACAAGTGAACTGATTATTTTGGCTGCCACACCATAACTCTGCTTTGATAGGTAAAAGCTCTGCATCTCATTCTTCTTTGGAAATTCTGGGAACAACAAATAGGTCTACAATTTGAGTTTAAAGCAGTCTATTGGGATGAAACAATACTCTATGGTAGGTACTTTAGATACAATGAAGCTTGACCATTAAGAGCTTTGCATGTAAGAAGGAGGGTTCACCTATTTTGTCCATGATCGGGTGCCACACCAAGGATTCTCTTGGTGGCTGGGTGAGGCCAGACCTAATGGTGTGGGATTTGATCCCATGGCCTTCTGCATCCAAACCCGTTGCTCTACCCATTGAGCCACCAGGCCCCTTCATTGAGCACATATACGTGTTACAGTAAAGTTTGTGCACTGCATGTAACAATGGCCAGCCAAAGGCAGTGCTTGGGGAGTTACCACATAGTGTCTTAAGGGCTCAGAGGAGTGTCTCAGAGGCTCACTATGGCCTCTGTAGAGCAATAAATGATGTCAAGTTAGTACATTTTAACCAATAATTTACAACAAAGCCTATAGCAAATAACGCTAGATAAATCATTGCATTATTGACTTTTATTACATCTTTAGATACAGTATTCACAGTTTTTACATAATGACTTTCTACAAACATTCTGCCCTTATGATAAAAACTGTCATTCACACACCTCTTAATTAGCCATTTGCTCTGTTGTTTTGTAGATGTCATCTCTCCTACACACTTCAACCCGTACTTCAGGCGGCTGACTTTTGACGTGTCCCCAATGGAGAAGAATGCATCCAACCTGGTGAAAGCTGAGCTCAGGATCTTCCGTCTTCAAAACCCTGGAGCCCAAGTATCTGAGCAACGCATAGAGCTCTACCAGGTACACATGCCTTCTTGTGACATTCGAATCTGCCTCTAAAGATTATTTAGGAGTTATTTTAGGGACTCATATAGGCTAGGAAGGACTCTAAAGAATGAACAATAACCTTTACACGTTGTAAATTGTATGTATTTTTATCTTGTTGCAACAAACTCTTCACTTGTTTGTCAAAGATGATATTCTAAAGACAAACATTTAACCTGAATATAACACTAAGTAATTTCACAGAAAGTATTTATCTGAGGCAAACCTTAGATAAAACTGTAATCTTTGTGGAAGACCCAACGGGGTCCTAATAAACCTCTGCAGACCACGCTTGGTGGAAATATTAAAACATTTCCTAAAATGGGGGTTTAGGCTCAATATATGCCATTGTTTTCTAACTATGTGCCTGAATTGATTGACGTGTGAGGACTAACAGAACACACACTGAAGGGTTTGCCTGTCTTTTTTTGGAACTGAAACCAGACAGTTCTTTCAGTTTTTCTGAAATTGTTTTAGCCTTTTCTGTGACCTTCTCTTTATTTCCTACTTCCCTTAATTTTTGTTTGAATATTTGCTGTGATTTTTGTAGTAATCCTCTAACCTACAGATCTGTTTTATCCAATAGAAGTAGAATAGGAATATAGTAATATCCAAAAAAATGTTCCATGATTGATTAAGATTTTTGTGTGTTTGTTTAGGATTTCATTAAAAGACAAAAGAGACCTTTTATCCCCTGACCAAATGGAGATCACATCCTCTATATATATATTCACCACTATTTTTTTTGTTTGAAGAAAGGATTATATCAACATTTAGACCAACTCATATTCAACAAAATGTGCAGTTGCTTGGAGAAGCTTTGAAGCTCATGCTCCAACCTTTTAAATTGAAACAACATGTTGTTCTTTAGGACTTTTTCAGTCAATTCTTTAATGCACAAGGTCTTAGGAACAGAATCATCCACTGGGTGGCTCTGGTCTAAATACCAATTTAAAGCTTCTAATGCCTAGTTGCACACTAACATTTCAACTTACTTAAAAGTGTTAAAAGTTGCTTTACCAATGCTGCTTTATGTTCTCATTAAAATCATGTAAATCATTGTGCTATTTGAAATTTTACAGTTGATTTCAGTAAAATTACTGAACTTTATACACCAATTATTTTATTCTCTATTCTCTCTGTAGGAGTATTTCACATCTTTATTCAGTATTTTTCATTCGTCAGTAAAAATTAGACCATATGAAAAATTATTGTTCACATACAGATAAAAGCATTTTAAGGAAGGTTTTCTTTTTTGTAATAAACAAATCTTTAAAGTTACAGATGTTTTATGTATATTAATAAATCAACTTTTATTTTAAGTATTAAGCCAATAATTATAAATTACATTAATTTCATATTTTTGTACAGAAACATTACTGTTTTATGTAAACAATATTTCTAATGTTTCTCTTTCTTAGAAGATTCTAATTTATGTTATTTTACAATAATTATCTTTAATTTAATACTTAGGTTATTAAATAAAAGTTTATGTCGATACAATCAAGTTAAGTAAATTTGTCATATTTTACCATAACAATATATATTTTTTATTATATTTAAAATTTATGATTTTATATCTGTGTACTTTTACATCCTAGTTGTTAATTTTTCATAAATTTTAAACATGAATCTAATTGAAATGTGGTAAGGATCCATACGCAATATTTGCTCCGCACCTGTTTTGTAGTTGTGGTGGCTGTTGAAGGTTCTAGTTGATTGATTGATCCATCTCCACTGCTGCTTCATGGTGAAATACATGCTATTGGCTGTCTCACCATGTTGATTTGAGCATGATTGGTTATTCTTGCTGTCATCTAGGAAACTGGCCAATGACAGCTTTGCATATCTCTTAGTCAAGTTTGGAATAATGTCTGTTAAAGTAGGTTCGCTGCACGGGGCATGGAAGCTCGAGCTCGGTTGATCCACTAGTTACATGTATTGTTTTACATCTGCCTGCCAAATGATTATTTGGAGCAAATCGGAGTTTCGGTCTGTCAATGAAGAACAAAAATCTGGAATGTGGTCAGAGAAAGTTAAGTGAAGCCATTGGTTACTGAGAAAAGAGGACAAGAGCCCTTTGAAAATTGGAAACGCTACCCTGAAGAGTAATGGCCATTAAGAGTTTTACCATCAGATAACGCATATGGCATCTGCAGAAAGTAAATAAATCTGTGTGTGTCTTTATGTGGTGCTTCATTATGTTATAAAGTGAGATGCTAACCACAGTTAGCGTACTAGCACGATGCTAATATAATATGCATTGCATTCACCAAAGAAAAAGAAATTAAAGACCATATGTCGTAATTACAAACATTTAGCCAGTGATGGTGTACTGAGCTCTGAGTGCTTGTAAAATGTGGGTGACCTTCACTTTGTATTGGACCCTAACATCTCCTATGAAGACACACATGCAGCACGGAGACTGCTGCTCATGTTTCTGTGTGCACACAGCTTTAGAACGAAGTGGTAGCTTTGCCGCTATTTTGCTGTAGTAAAAACTGTACGTAACATTGATTATATCCACTGGCTGGTGATGCTGTGAAGAAATAATAATGTCTGAAAGCTGTTGAAAAAAACGGAAGTGACTCGGTCCTCAGAAATGACATGGAATATGTGTGAAACTTGAGGTAAAGAAAATCTTTTCAGATTTAATTTCTAGACACCCAACTGTCATATATTAGTTGATTTGTATAAAATATATCTATGATTTGTCAGAATTTGTCAGATTCGTCACATGTGAATCCTCAATAATACCTGTAAATATCCTAGCTGTGGCTTTTATACTTTTTGAGATATTATACTTTGTGAGTGTGGGGCAACTGTGGCACAGGAAGGTAGAGCAGTTGTCCACCAATCCTGCAGTTGATGGTTCAATCCCTGGCTCCTCCAGTCACATGTCAATGTGTCCTTGAGCCCAAACCCCAAATTAGCTCCTAACACTCACTCACACTGGGTGTGTGTGTGTGTGTGAATAGGTGAAAAGCAGTATAAAGCACTTTGTGTGCCAAAAGGTATAAAATTGCTTTATAACTGCAGACAATTTAGATAGAGCCACCCATGCAGTTCTGGATTGCAGATTATCTGTTGTTGAACAAATGATCATAGCTCTAAAATATTTTTATATGAAAAAATAAATACATAAACATAAAATTTTTGTTGAGGAAATGAATGAAATCCATTCATGCCTAGGATAACCCTAACAGTACAAATACATAATGCTGTAAGTCACCCGAAATTGGCAGCTCAACCAGCGGGTTCACTTTCATATCTGCTTCCTGATTGGGAAATCTGACAAATAAAACCTGCCATATTGCTGAATAAAGAGGCAGCAACACAGTTTCAATACTAAATAATTTGCAAATGTATTTCTCAGTGTGGAATTTGAAGGGTTAAAGCTTATGTTATGAGAATTTGAAGAAACATTTTCACTGTTAATTGGTTTTAATATACAATATTGTATTTTAATTAAGGCTTGTACTATAATTATACAAAAACAGAATAATTAAATATTGTTTTAAGTTAAAAACATGTTTTTTACCATGATGTATTTAGTTAACTTTAAAGTCTGGCATTATTGTAAGCTGTTTTATACAGTATTTTATGAGACTTCTTTTTTCTTCAAAAATACAGTAAAATTCCGGTATTACTTTATTGAGTGTTGAACTGCCATGTTGTTAAAGGTGTTTGACCAGAATAATTTGGGACTATACTATATATACTTATATACTATAAGTGCTGTCATTTTAGGAAGGTGTTTACTCAGAATCTTTAACAGTGTTTTTCTGTGAGTTCTTTAAGAAACATTTCTGTAATTTTGCACTTTGCACTAAATGTAAATGTTTTGTTTGGCAGACCTTGCTGCTGCCAGTCATTTGACCGTTTATATGATTAAACGACACACACAGGTGGCTTGCTCTCTCAGAAAAGAGAGCTAATAATAATGCCATACCTGCCTGCTCTTTTGGTGAAGTGATTCTTGTCTTGCTATGGATTTGTTTTCATTAAATAAAGACAGTGTAAAGTAATGTGATTTCAACATGTAACGCAAACGTGATTAGAAATGTACTTTAGCACAAAGTATAGATAAAATTAGTGGAGTAAAGTTACAGTTGCCATAATTAAATCTATTTAATTACAGATATGCAAAAAAACTACTTTGTTTCTTTCCACCACTGGGAAAGAGATGCAGACCCATGCTGACAGAGTGGAGCCATCTGGAGGAAAAGACTGGGAGTGTTGGGTGTCTGTATAGAAATGATAGAAGAAGCTGTTTGAGTAAATGAAGGCCCACAGAGGTGGTGTACAGCACATTGAGTCAAGAAGAGGGCAGAGAACAGAGACTCTGGTGTTGTGAGATCCGGATATATGGCCCTGCATAGAAACCTTGAAGGTTGTTCCAGATAAGTAGGGCCTGAGCCAGCAGAGAAGTGTACCAGAGAGGCTTGACTTGCTATACAATATGTAACACCTTTACAGTACTGGGAGTACTTTACATTGTTGCTTCTCATTCACCCAGATACACACTCACACAGTGGAGCAAACATTCAAGGTGCTGACAACATGGAATCCGGTGTCTAACTCAAGGACACTTTAAAACAAATTCAAGACTCTCACTCAAGAAAAATGTTGTACATTAGATATATAATGTCATAATTGCTAGTTTTTGAATTATTTGCCAGTTTGTTATAGATCAAATATAAGCTATTAAAATGAAAAACAAGGTTTTCTCTGCTTCCTGCATGACATTTGCTTTGTCTTTATAGCCCTATAATTCATCAAGAAACAGAAAGACTGTTGGACCAAAGAGGTTCTGGAAAAGAACTTTATTGAGAAAGTGCAGAAGTGTCACAGAAACATTAAGAAAATGCATTATATGAAATAAGAAATAAAATGCAGAAAACCTGGAGGCTTTAAGAACATGTTGTCTTTTAGATTTGAATAAAATTTCCTATTTCATGACAAATGGAAACCAAATATTGAACCCTTACACCTTTTAGAATATCTGCTGCTTAAATCACATTTGTTTTGAATGACACCTTTGACTGGCTCCTTCACGCAGTCATTAGCCATGAAACACTGAGTTCTCAGTAATAATTCATTTCACCCAGTGGCCAAAAAAGCCTGTGCATGGAAATAGAGCAACTAAAAGTAATGTACATGGTAAATGTAAGGCTGCTGCATGTTTTAAATTGGTTTGTAACACAGCCCTGTCAGTCTGTCTGCACCAGCCAGTTCCCAGGCTGTGTTTACATCCAGACAGGGAGCTGACAGCTGTGCTAAACACAGCTCCAAACAAGCATATTTTCTCATGCAAACTTAGCGCCTGGAAATGTGTGAGGGAGGAAGGGATGGGACGGTACAAAGAAGAAGACTCGATAACATCCACCTCACACACATTCATCACCACAGGCTCTCTCTCTCTCTCTCTCTCTCTCTCTCTCTCTCTCTCTCTCTCTCTCTCTCTCTCTCTCTCTCTCTCCTTGGGGTTGTGGGAGTCTCAGACCAGCTTGTGTTTTAAATTTTAGAAAGAAACACTACAAACTGTTACAAGCTTTCATCATGATCTGAAGCAATGTTTTCAGGGGACAGTGCAGAGTGTAGGTAGAATTTGTAGAAAAGTCGTGTAAATTAAAATATAAAGAGCAACAGAATTCAGGGGGATTGGCTGAATTTTCATTAGCTGTTGTGATCCCTCATTGCAAAAGCAGTTCGATCGTACTTTTCACCAAGAGCCAGTGAGCTAAGACAGATAGGTGACACTTCATTAAAGACACCTGAGGTTCACCACCAACCATTCACATTCCTAATCAATTTTCTCCACTCAGCAACACACCCACCGAAGAGCCAATTCTGCTAATTGGCAACTCAAAAGTCAAAAACCTGAAGAGACTCTGACAGCCTTACTCAAATAAATTCGCAGGACCGGAGCCGGCAATGCTCAGTCTTATTTAAGAATAAACGTAAATACAGAGAAATTATCATTCAAACAGGAGTTAATGACGCAACAAATGGGAGGTCACTAAAATAAATGTTGAATAGGTGTCTTACTTTGCCAAAATAATGTTGGACTCCGTAGTTTTCTCATCGGTGACATGTAACTGCATGTGATTATTCAACCTCATCAACCTCTGACTGTGTAGGTGGTGTCCAGCAAACGATGTAAGGTACATAGATAATTGGAAACCTTTCTGAGCAAAAACTAGACTGAGAGGGCATCCATCCTACTTTAGATGGTGGAGCTCTTATCTAGAAACCTAAAACATGGCAACCGAGACTTTGAGCCCAGGATGCAGAGATCCAGTCCTACACACCTCTCCCCTATGACAGCCATCACCCCCCCTTAAAACTCCCAAGTCCCAACAGCATGATTTCACTGCAAGCAGTAACATTAGTATGTGTAAATGTGAACAGAGTTACGGAGGGTTTACCATGTTTTTACAGTGGATGGTTTTATGGGGCACTCTTCAGCAATTGAGACCACTCATTTGGATCTGATAACGTTTATAGGTGTTTGTAAGGGTTGTGCCGTTTTATAGGGAGATATTTTAATCACTACCCCTTATGACTCTGTTTTGAGAGGAAACTCAAAATGAGGGAGCAGCTGAAATCAAGGGGAATTTTGATTGAGCAAAAGTAAAGAGCCAACTTTTAACTATACATTTTAAAATCCTACAGTTTTCATAATGGATGTTAATTGACAGAACATTCACACATACTATTATATGGGATCTCACAATGCTGCTTTTTAATTTACTTTAATGTTTCAAATGGAAATTCATTAAAGCCCACTAATGCAGAAATATGAAAGAGTAATATGTTTTAGTAGTTTACCAAACTTGTACAGGCAGATGATGAGAAGTGCAAGACACACACAGTCATTTTATGCCTTTTTCCTTTTTTTGTGCTTTGTGTCATTGGTAATTTCTTGCTTCTGGATCAGAAATGGAGAGTTCTGGTTTTACCTCAGCTCTTTGCAGATAAGTAAGGACTCAGAGGGGTCATCTATGATCTCATCAAAACACTTTTATAGGTCTTAGCTCTCAACCCCCACTTGAGAAAAAAAAATCTTTTCCTCTGCACTGTTTGTCTCTGAGCTTTGGTATCTATCCTGTCAGGTTTCCCATACCGGCTCTAACAGGAGACATGAGTGAAAGCAGCAGGAATAGTGTTTTACACATTAGACAGAGCTGATCCAACATAAACACATAGTTCTGAAGGACGGCAAAATAACAAAGAACTGTCCAGCATATGGTTACACTCTCAGTGCTCCTCCCAGACCTGGCCAGTCAATCGAGAGAAACAAGCAAGCAGTTAAACTTTAGCCAGTTGCTTTTCGCTTTGTTCTGTGTTTATATATTGTTTAGGATACTGTAGCTAAATACCTTCCCAAATGGAAGTTGGCTTGTTTCATTTTGATGATTAAAGGCAATGTAGCCAAGTAGCAAGTACAAGAAAAGTAACTACCCCAACACTGATTATTAATAAAGCTACAAATATGCTGTCAAGGGGTAGAATAAACAGGCAGCTGATGGTGATGGCAGCTGGTGCAGCAGCTGCTGAAGTATCTGGGTGCTAGTTATACATTTGTACTGTAGCGCAAATAGGGTTCTGTTTGTTAAAATGATGCCTGTTCAGTTTCACATCTTTGACCTATCTTTGCCCTTTTTTTGTCCCCAGATTTTAGGACACAAAGACCTGACATCCCCAACACAGCGTTACATTGACAGCAAGGTGGTACGCACACAAACGGAGGGAGAGTGGCTGTCATTTGACGTAACAGAGGCAGTGAGTGAATGGCTGAATCACAGAGGTAAGTGTGTAGTCCAGTCAATGTAGTACATGTCATTTGCTGCTATGTTCCATCATCATAACTCTTCTTTTTCCGCAGACAGAAACAGTGGATTCAAGATAAGCCTACACTGCCCATGCTGCACATTTGTACCATCAAATAACTACATTATTCCCAACAAGAGTGAGGAGCTAGAGGCCCGGTTTGCAGGTATTTAGATTTCAAAAATGTTATGGTAAATGATACATCTGCTGTCAGTCTATAGTTTAGTATTTACAACAAACTGTATGACTAAAACTATGTGAACACACAGAAACAGATGCACGTAATCCTGCTTTGGTTTTGAAAATGTTCGTTATCACAGAAATCAGTGTAGGTGTACACTTCTCATTTCTACTCCCACCATTTCCTATGGATGGAAGTAGCAACGAGTTAAACATTAAATTGCATATCGATGCTTGTGCCTGTTTCACTGTAAAATCCCCAAAACATTAAGGAAAATTATTTAATGGTTGCAATGCCTCACCAGGCCTTGGAGCAGCTGTAGTTCAGTTGCTAAGGCAGATGTCCACAAAGCCTCTGTGTTGGCCACATGTCAAGAACATGTGTGACAAGAAACTGAACGACTTCCCCACGGGGATCAGTAAAGTATTAAAACTTTTAATTTTATTAAACATCATCATTTTAGCATTCGCACCAATGCTTTATCACATGTAACTAAACCCCCCCATGGTTTGATCAGACAGGAAAATGGTTTTCGCTCAATTGTTTCAATTAATCTGATTAGAAAATGAAAAAATGCTAATGACTTTAGGTACTTTACCACCCTTAGTTAGCCTTTTTTAACTAGAGGCCAAGAAGGAAATAGATGCACTGCTGTGTCTTTTTACGCCATTTATATAACATTTATCCAGTAATTTCGGTTTGGTTCATGATCAAATGCTTAACCTAATGACATTTGTAGTTTTTTTTGGATTTTGTGTTTATTGCTAATTAGTAGAGATGTTCCAATCTTATACCAGCACTGATTCAAACATAAATCAGAGTATTGGTATCGGCCAAAATAACGCAGAACCAGTTTCAAACTATATTTAGTTTAACTGCCTTAAATTTTAGGGAATGATTGCTTTTGGCGTTTACGAAAGCCAGTTGAACAACTGTCCCGTTAACACATCTCTGCTGAGGTGATGCTTACGCAAATATCCAACTTCTGGTATACTGTTTGTGTTTAGTGGGTGTCAGGAAGATGCTATTGATCATGGAAAATCATCGAACTTTTGGGAGAGCTGGGGCTGTCTCGTTTCTGTGGTTGAAGAAGTAATTTGTCACTGTTTTGTGGAGATTTTGCCTACCTACTTATTTTATTTGTATTTTTTTGGTCTTTCGGCTTATCCCGTGAGTTCAGGGTGGCCACACCGCATGGTTGATTTGGTTTTTACACCAGATGCCCTTCCTGATGCAACCTTCCCCAATTTCTACCACATTTAGACCAGCACTGCACAGCTGGGGAAGGGAATGGCCTTTTGGGGGTTCAGTGTCTTGCCCAGACACCTGGACATATAGTCGGAACCAGGGATCTAACCACTGACCCTGTGGTCTGTGGACGACTACCTTACCAACTGAGCTATGCTTACCTACTAAATATGAAAAATGCATGTTAGTTTACCTGGTGACTCTAAATTGCCCATTGTTGTGAATTTGAGTGTGAATGGTTGTCTGTGTATGTCTCTCTGTGGACTGGAGACCTGTCCAGGGTGTACCCCACCTCTTGCCCTATAACAGCTGAGAGGCTCCAGCCCCATGGGACCCTAAACAGGATAAGTGGTTAAAGAAAAAGGATGAGAAGATGGATATTCCCTTACATTTTCCAAGTTGTTTCATCATTCATACAAAATAAATTAAGCTGATAAAGATTTTTTAACCTTTATTTAATCTGATTAAAAAATATTCCTTTAATGACCATATTCGTATCAAGTAGATCCTGAAAAGTCTCAGATTGTGTCATGTCAGATACATGTAATGACTATTTGCGACAAATGTCGGATCAGTATCAGATCCAAACAACCTTGTTGGGGACATCCCTACTAATTGAGGCCATACTCACACGCTAAAGCACAGAGGTTTCAATGGTTGATCGTATTCGCTTCTTTTAAAGTATGCCAGTGCCTTTCTTATTGTCTGGGTACCTACACACACTGTGATTGGATTAAATCAGATGTGCTTATCTGTTACCTAACGTGACTGCATTGAATAAAATGGAGGGCATCAATATCTGTTTTGTTTTTTCCCCAGGTATTGATGACAGCTTCATCCATGGTGGTGACCTAAAGCTGTCTAAGAAACGGCGGCACAGCACTCGGGCTCCACATCTTCTCCTCATGCTGCTCCCTTCCTACCGGCTGGAGTCCCAGTCCCAGCACATAACCCATCGATCCAAGAGAGCCCTGGATGCTGCCTACTGCTCCAAGTACTAACCTGCAATTTACACACATACATCTGCTTATGTAACTAGTCTTTTGTTGTATTGGAAATGTGTATTTGCTGATCCATGAGAATAACAACCCAGGGAAAGGTATGCTGTGTCTGGTATCAGTGTACTGCTAATATACATTAACTTGTTCAGCACCAATACCATCCTCTTAGACCACTATTATAAATGACTTCAGAGGAAGCAGGAAGAGGAACAATACAAAAAATTAATAACTAATTATTGTTATTAATAATTGTTTTATAATAGCATTTTTGACACAGGGCGTCTGCTAACTTAATTAGTGGATCCCATCGTTATGTTCTAATTACATTTTAAACATTTACTGTTTTTAATGTTGTCATGTGTTTAGTGTAGTTATTGCAGATGGTATTACAACAAAAGAAACAACCAAAACTGGATTGATCCTTTAAATAGCAATACCAGATGGTTCAGAGCTTAGAGTACAGTATACACCATGTAACACCATGTAACTGCCAACCTCAGCAGGCATCAGACCCTTCCACCATTCACTTCTCCATTTATTCTCCTTGTAGAAATGTTCAGAACAACTGCTGCTTGCGGTCACTCTATATCGACTTTAAGAGGGACCTGGGCTGGAGGTGGATCCACGAGCCCAAAGGCTATGAGGCTAACTTCTGTGCAGGGGCATGTCCGTATTTGTGGAGCGCTGACACCCAGCATTCAAAGGTACTTAAAGAGGGGCAGGGTTAAAGGTTAAAGTGTGTGTGATCTGAGTTGGAAAGGTCAGTAACTTGACACTAAGTGTTAATGTTCACTTCTACTTAAGGTCTTCATAGTATGGTTCTCATTTGTGTGTTCCAGGTGTTAGGCTTGTATAACACCATAAACCCTGAAGCATCAGCATCACCCTGCTGCGTCTCCCAGGACTTAGAGCCCCTTACCATCCTCTACTACATTGGAAAGACTCCCAAAATAGAGCAGCTCTCCAATATGAAGGTCAAGTCCTGCAAGTGCAGCTAGAAGCACAAACACTCTCTGTGTCCTTCCTTTATACAAACACACACATATAGCAGTTGGTCTACATACAGTTAAACTGCAATTACACAGCAGTGGTTTTACAGGCACAGTCAGGGTGTTGGAGGATAGAGGTACAGAACAATTTAGTGCTACTTCAATACACAACAAACAGGAGCAGTGCTGGCACAATACCAGAAATGTGGCTTTGATACCAGTGCAAGTAGCAGAAGTACAGTATTGCATTGCAGTTGTTTTTTTTTTTTAAGCGACAAACTGTCACGTTTCTTCTGGAGGAGAGTAAATTTCATAGCAGACTAGAGGCTTTTAAAAAACAAGAATTCCTCATTTCCCACCATTTGGGAAGTATTTCCCAAATGATAAATCTGCCAGGAGTACATTATTGCAGATATATGGATAAAGGTCCAGGTCTCAGCGAAACACTATTGAACTACCTACCTTGAACTAAAAATGTTCAAGGTCATTTAGGAATAGCCCTGCAATTATATAATTTATTTTTTTTGTCTTTTCTCCCCAATTGCAATATGTCCCTTTCAGTTCATATCTTGGTCACAATTCTTTAGTGACTTTAGACTTTATTATTTTTGCACTGTTGATGATTGTAATCTAATTTTAGCACTGCTATCAAAGCCACATTAAATTGTAAATTATTGTGACCCCACTGCAAATTTTACAGTATTCAGACACACGTAGTCACATCAATATAGCTTATATACAGTGGTGTCTTTTTCATTTTTAAGACCCTGTCAGCATGCACCACCTCACACATTTGTCATACCGACACACAAGAGTAAGGCTAACACTGGAAGTATAAGTGATAAGTGTGTATATAAGAAGTAAATTCTGAAAAACAGCCCCCATTCCCAGCACCTACCCACCATTTCACTCATGTCTTCCCCACTTCATCTCTCCACGTCCTCCTTTCTGTGTTTGTCTTAGTTTTCAAAATTGTTCCATTCCAATCTATTTAAGATATTCAAATGTGGAATATGTCAACAATGATGAAGTTTTTATCTACTCGACTATTCTCCATCTGTGTACAGATGTTGGAAAATTAGTTTGATAAATGCCTGAAAAGGCACCATTAGAAAAAAATAATCTGTCACATGAGAACTCCTTAAAGGAAAATTCCAGTTTATTGTAAACATTTTTAGTCTTGTGCCATGTTTGATATTTAATAAAAACCTTTTTAGCTAAGTTTACATGCACTTGACCTGGTCAGAGTCCTTCTCCAGTAGCTGATGTCTAAACTGTCATATAAATGTTATTGTCATATTTTTCTGTCCTTTTACCTGTCCATCATGTGTTCTGTGCTTGGGTCCAAAGCACAGATAAGCAAATTAAATTTCAGGTTCAGGCAAGGGTTGGAATGCTGCACTGGTTTACAATGTAGTGCTTAGCAGAGGCTATACAGCCAAGTCATCTCATGCACCCAGCACAGCAAATCAATCTGAAAGTAATGATCATAAATAGGAAATAAACTCCATATTAGGTCTCTGCCTGAACGTTTTACCCACAAAACCCCCCAAACCTGTCAATCATTATGCCTTTCTTACTTTACTAGAAACAAATTGCACTGAAGTTGTCATGATCATTTTACAATTTTACAAACACCTAGTTTCCGTAGTTAGTCTGATCTCCCCCCTTTTCAAATAAGAAATACTGAGGTGAGCTGGCCCCAGCCCCTGTGGGCATTTAGTGACAGTGGTGGTTGGTGCTATCAACTGCACCAACTAGCAAGAGTTAGGCACCTACTCTGTCATGATGAGCTGTTTTTTATGTGTGTTTGTTGTTGTTTTGATGATGATGATGATGATGACAACGTTATTTTGACCCACTATGGTGTATTGTAACACAATATTGTAGTGGTAAATAAATTATTTAAGTTTCAAGGGAACTGTTTTTGGTGTGATATTTAAAGACTGCTGCACTGTGGAAACTCTTGGAAATGCTCTTGTTTCCATCATTTTTGAAGTGCAGTCCAATCTCCTAATATGTACATGTAGTTGCATTTTTTTTTTTTTGTTTAATTCATGCAAATCAAAGACAACCTTTTCAAGTGAGAATAAACCTCTCTGTTTTGAGCACTCACACACATTTTTCATGCAAACAGGCAAGCATGCTTCTGTCCCTTTGTGATTTCTACTACACTAACATTACCACGGACCAAGCATATTTAATCTAACTCCCCTCTATTGTTTCAGCACTTGCAAAACTCTAAAACCATAGCCTCTGTCAGTGTTTGTCAATTACTGACATTGTAAGTTGTGCAAAGCAGTTTGCTCTGCCTTTGTACAGAACATAATGATATTGCCTTACACTGTCATTAGTCAAGTCAAGTTCAAGTAAAGTTTAGTAGTGAGTATCTGGTTGCAGACCTCTGTTGTTAGCTCCCTGTAGCCTGCAAATATCCTGGAAATCAGATATTTCTTCTCTCCTTGTTTTAAGTAGAGCTGATCTGTTTTAAGACAGTAACACTGGCCAGTCACAAACACTTAAGATCACAATTCTTGTGATCGCAAAATAGCAAAATACTGGAGGAATTGGTTTATATTAGGAATTATATCCTTCCCCTAACCCATCTGATGTCTGTTTCTTTAGCTTGTATATCGTTGTCTAGATATTTGAGGACTCTGAGTTCTGGTGAAGCTGTCATTCTGGTGGTGTGTTGTGCTGAGCATGTTAGGTAACTGCAACCACTAAACACCAACAATTGCAGTTGTTTACAAAAGTCCTTGTTTATTTTCTGTCCCAATAACTTAAATTACATAATTAATTATCAGGTAACTGCATCATTTCATTTTCCTCTTTTTAGTTTACAATTCCCCCATGTCAAATAGTAAACTAACTTTCGTTTTAGTTCCCATTGAAATCAAAGTATTTCTAACTGGCTCACATCTGGTTGCAACTGAACTGCAGCAGAGGATATTTGCATAAAGTTTGAGTTATTGCAAATGCATGTGAAACACAGCAAGAGCTACTCAGAAGCAAATCTGGCTTTTCAATTCAATTTAACTTTATTTATATAGCGCCAAATCACAACAACAGCTACTGTTGTTGGGCAGCTACTTCTGACATAGAATTTTGAGGCCCCTGTAAAAAAGTAAGTTCTATCACATAAACAAATACGTTTACATACAGGGCTATGAATCCTTTTCTAAGGCCCTGAATGTAGAGCAAAGAAATGTCAGGTGCTCCACAATGCAAAAGCAGAAAACCACATCACTCTGAAAACAATTGAAAACAATTACAAAAAAGCCGCCCACACTGCTAAAACAATTTTTGTCTGATGTAGCACACACAAGGTTGCAGAGAATGAATCCAGAGTATCAAGAGGTAATATATAGGTTTATAGCAACCTGCTGTCATTTGCACATAATTTCATAAAAGTAAAGGTGGGTGGGTGCACATAGCAATGATGCGCATCGGCTCAGCAAAAGCTGATCTGACAGCGAATCATTGATTGAAGTGGTATTAAAGTGAATATCCAATAACTATTGTAGTAACCTAAAAAGAGAATAAGTTATTGAATAATGTGCATATTGGAACCAGTACTCATCATGACTAGATTTACATGGAGAATAGTTTTCAAACATGACATTTCAACCTGGGGCTTGGTGCTTAACATGACATGGTAACTTTAACATGGATTATTAAATTGAATTCAACTTTGTTTATAAATCACCACTTTAAAACAAATTAATCTTATGGCACTTTAAATAGTAAAGTTATGAGAAGACTTAATAAATGCCACTTGCCACTAGGCAACAGTAGAGAGGGGAAAAAAATCTATTTAAAGGAAGAAACAAAACTAAGGGGATAAGACTGGGTTTGGTATTTACCAGAACACAAAATTACAACCTGAGGATGATGCAAAAAATTACAACTGAAATAGTTGCAAAAAGTTACAAGGGAAATTTGTAATGTGAGAACTAGCTGCAGTCAACTCTGCTGAAAAAACTCCAAACCTGTAAATGATAAATTTTTGCTCATATAGCACTTTTATCCAAAGCACTTTACAATGTTCCTTCTCATTCACCCATTCACACCATCCACAGACCATTAGCAGTGGCTATTATGCAAGGTGCTCACCTGACCCAGCAACTTGGGATTTAATGTCTTGCCCGAGGACTTTGACACGTAGCTAGGAGGGACCAGGAGTTGAACCCCTGACTCTTTGGTCCATACACGACTGCCAACCGAGCTACAGCTACACTAAAGGTCATGAAGACAAAGCCAGAAAGGAACTATTGAAGTGGAAAGGAATCTAGGAACTAGGCATTTGGCATCTTAACATTAAACACAACAGCTCAGTTAGAGCAAATCTCTGTGACTAGCATGAAGTTACATAACAAAAGGAACAAACACAAAGATTCCACACACTGAAGGCAAAACAGTAAATAATGTCTCAATCAAAGAATGAATTAATTGAGAAAAGCCTAAAGTCCATAGCATTGGCTGGAGAGATACGGTGAAAGGGAATTTCTTGAAGAATGTGGGGAAAATGCATGTGGTTTAATGATTTAACTTCCCAGCAACAAGTAACTGCTGGCAGTGTCCTCATATACAACTGGGATCAGTAATCAACTAAAAACAGGTGTGTGATAATCAGAGACACGGTAATGAGAGTAAATGGGCAGGGTGAGGATGAATGAGAGGGACTCAAGCTAGGACTTCAACTGAACCGTAACCTGGAACTTCCTGGAGCTTCTTATAACCAGAACTTGTAGGGTAAATCTTAATGCATCAAATCCATGCTGTAGGTCTCATGAAGGTACCTACACACCCTACATCATGGCATGACATGCACCTCCCCAAAAATCTAGCTAAACAACATGGCAACAACTGTCCTTCTTTCCCAGTTGATTCACTGGTCATTAGGACCGTCTCCTCCAATGTCCCATCTCTTTCCTGCATGTTTTCAGCATGTATTATCTCCAGCTCCAGCATGCTTCACTGAGTTTTCGTTACAATTGTTTGTTGTACACACACATACATACACACACACTCAAAATGCACACAGATAGAAACCCCACCGTTGTTCAGGGTTATATTGCAGAACAACACAGTTATACTATCACACAAGAAAAAATGGTCACAACAGCGTAGGCCAGTGTGGGCTTTGCATGGATACAGCACACAAACATTAATTCAGCTTCAATAGGGGTTTGAGTTTTCACTGAGTTTTCACTCTTATATTAGTGCTCGCGTGTGTTTTTACCCAATGAATAGCATTTAGCATTTGCCTTTGACAAATCACTACTGACAGCCCAAAGTGCACCAACCCCCACCTACCTTCTGAAGTCGAACTAAATTTAGCTTCCAGAACTTTTCTCCAAAGCAGGCTGAGGGCAGTGGAAACAAAAGCAGAACCTGAACCTAGGGGGTAAACTTAACTGGCTCACAAAGTTCCTGTGGTCAAAAAGCCCCATTAGTGTGTGCATGTGGGAAACCTTGCCAAGATGAGGATAATAAAGACATCGGCTGAGGATTTTATTAGTGAAGACAGCAGTGTTGTGTTGTAGCCTGTTGCATAGAGCACACAGTCAAAAGCAAAAAAGGTTCCCTGAGTAGTTCAAAGCCAAGGAATTTGGGTTCTACCTCTAAAAAAGCATGATGCTCCCAGTAGGAAAGACATAGGATGGGTGGTGTGAAAAGAAATTTGAGTGGTTCTAACAAAACATGGATGGTTTCATCAGCTCTGAAATGAGGCTTTCCACCAGGCTCTGTAAGAGGGATTAAGTCTGCGTGGCAGACCAGTGATAAAGACCATGTGGTTCTTGTGCTGTGTGGTTCCTATCCAGGGGAGAAGAACAGAGGAGACCCTGGCACGGGCTCCCATTTATAAACTTCCACCAATTATAAATCAGCATCTCAGCTGGAAACTATTGAATTGTGTCATCATCTGGGTCAGTGGTGATTATGCTGAGCAGAGCAGAGCTGCACAATCACACACACTGCTGATCTGGCTTAAACAAGAATACACATCGATGATAGTTCAGTCTTTTACCAGTTAGTCAGATGTCAGACAGAAAACTACTTGAGGGACAGTGTAAAAATCCTCCTAAAGCACAGGACAGGGTGTGTGTGTGTGTGTGTGTGAAGTGGGATGAGGATATTTTCAACTGGCTGAAAATACTTTTTGTTGGAGGAAGTTGCATAAAAAAAACACACATAGGAACTATGGGATTAATGTAAGTGAAATATTTCTTTTTGATCTTTTTATTTCTTTCTTTGGGAGGAACTGCAGACAAAAATGTGAGATTCATTGTTTGGGATATGTATGAACTGTATAGATTTATGTACAGCTTTTATGTAAAAGCTGTGAAAAGAACAACTAGTTAAAGCAAATCTGGAGGCTGCAACATTCAGAGCAGATGTAAAGTTGTGAGTTGCACAGTGATGATTAGCTTGTAGCATCACTAACTACGTTTCAGTTTGCCTCATTGCTGAGGCATCAAAAAGCACTGCTTGTCCAGTCTCCTCTGCGTTACATGCTGACATTTCAGGTATCCATTTACGTCGGTGATTGTTTTCAGTGTAGTCAAATATAAACCCAGATGTTTCAAAATTTTATACCTAAAACAATGATGTAGAACTTTAAGGGAGTGTCATGGGGGCAGCATGGTGGTGGAGTGTTTAACGCTGCTGCCTCACAGCTAGAAGGTTGAGGACGAGGTTCGCACCCTGGCCGGCCGTGGCCTTATGTGTGGGGTTTGGATGTTCTGCAAATGGTTATCCGTCTGTGTATGTCTCTGTGTGGCCTCTGATTGGTGACCTGTCCAGGGTGTAGCCTGCCTCTTGCCTGATGGGATGGACTGGGATGTACTCCGTCCCCTCCATGATCCATATAGGATAAGCAGTGACGGATGGATAGTCTCATAGGGTGGTGGATGGTCCAACAAGAAGGAGCCACCTTTCCACAGGAGAACGGGGTTCAACTCTAGTGCGAGATGTTGTGCACTTTATTGATCATAACACAACATAGCACATGTTGTTACTATAGTAAGTAAGTACATGTGTGCGTTTGTCACTAGCATTTTATTTTTATGTGATTTTTCTTGTAACTTAATCTTAACCCTGAAGTTTTTGAAGCATCCAATTGTAATTGTAATTGTAAGGGTACCTGTGGCGTCAATATGATGTACAAAGTGGCACAATTTGACACATTAGGAAGCGTCAATATCTGACACTTTGTGATGAGAATTTGTTGGCATATCTCTAATAACCACTTACTTACTAACTTACAGGGGAAAAGGGAAGATTTTATTGTTGGGCTCCTAAAATATCAGGAAGTGTCGTTCAAAGGTGTTGTTATAATGGCATTTAACTTAAGACATCCTTCTTGTTTTAATTTCATTCTGTTTTCCAGGATTCCCAATAAATCCTAATTGTTCTTGAATTTTTAAACAGAAATGTGCCACTGTAATGAAGAGTATGTTTGCAGACAGAGACAAGGTGACTGAACCTAATGAAGGAGTTTTTAACCAGTTTTCTTTAACTTATATCTTGAGTCCAGCCAGATTCCTGAGCCTGCTGTAATATTTATACAGTATCTCACTTGCAAAAAAAGCCCGGTGTGTGATCGGAGAGGGCGAGGTGAGTGGGTGTTGCACAGAGGCTGTGAAGGGCCTACTGTCCTCAGCCCTGCAGCAGCTCCTTTGAAAGGCCTATTCCTCTGCAGCTGGGAAGAGAGCAGATTTTCAGGGTGAAAGGGCATGCTGTCTCCAGGGAGAAAAGCGATTTTGAGATTTTGGTTACTCAGCTGCAGCTGCCGGCACACAAAAACACAAAATCAGAGAGATGTACTTGAACTGTGACATCAGCAGTCAGCAATGCACTGCTTTCATCAGCAGAGCAAACTCTCAGAGGCCGGCCTACCAACAGAAAGTGCTCGTCTAACTAAGTTATGTGTGTATTCGCGTGGTTGGAAACTAGAAGCCAAGACATTCTTTGACAGCAATTTGAACAAACTTGATACCATCTCGGCCGGGTTCAGTGTGTCTGCCCACCCCGCCTCTGACTCTCAGTCCCCCTTCTCATGTGGCAGCAGTAATAGCCTATAAGACAGAGTTGTATTGCATCTGTAATTACACAGGAAGACCAGCTCTTTGTGTTTCACTGAGAAAGGGGAGGCACAAAGAGGCATTACTCAGTACAAAGTGAGTTTTTTCCCCTTTCCTTTTCTTTTTTTCTTCCTTTCTGTTGCCTTTCTCTAAAGTTTGACAGGCCTCTTACAGATATCACGATAGAGAAAAAGGCAGGAAGGGAGCTTTGGAGTCCCGGATATTCAATCCCCCAGCGCCAGTCTGCCTGCGTGTCTGACATTTAAGTCAGGTTCACTTTATTATATTGAGGCTCAAACACAAAACACTGTAAGATAACGTGCTGTGAAAGGTTAAAAGAAAAGAGAAGAAAACTGGAGAAAACAAGAGGAAAATAACAAAATTAGGTGTCTGGTTTTGGATGACTCTAAAATGAATTCTATAAAATGTCCAGTAGCAGCAGTGGTTTATGAAGTCACCAGTATGTTACAGTTATTGGATTATTGGACTGGAAGCACAAAAATTCTTATTTGGTTAAAAAGGCAAAAAAAATAAAAAATGCTGTGACAGACTAATATGTTATGATGTCCTGATGTTTTGATGATGCTTCCATTCAACCATTCAAACAGGCGAGCGAGTTAGATAAGATTCCAGCCGCATCTCCTGTCTCTAATTATGGACAATGTGAGGTCTCTAGAGAACAAGGTGGACAAGATGGTTTCACGAAGACATGCCTGCAGGACAGTATGCCCGACACATCAATATTCAGTACAGTTCAGGCGGATTGGAGGAGAGAGGAAAGAGGAAATGAGGGGGCCTGGTCACGTACATCAACAACACATGGTGTAATAATGGTCATGATACTGTGTAAGAAATCGTCTCTTGCCCGGACATCAAACTGTTGGCAGTGGGCCTCCTTCAGTACTATATGCCCAGAGAGTTCTCACACAACATATTGATCAGTGTCTATGTTCCTCCCTCTGCCTCCGCAGACGGCTCTTTATGATCTCAGGTGACTTTAATCATACAACCCTCTCCAAGACCATCCCAACCTCCACACAGTATGTGGATTGTCACACCAAGGGGTGAAGTCAAGTCAAGTCAAGTCAAGTCAAGCTTTATTGTCAGTTCTTCCACATGTAGAAGTACATACATACAGGGAACTGAAATTGCATTTCTCTCGGATCCATGGTGCTTACAGGTAGTTCTAACAGTGGAGCCTAAGATCTAGATCACATAAATATAAAAATATAAAATACACTACACAATTCAACTATACAATAATGGCTTTGGTGAGTATACTAATAAAAGTACAATACAAAGTACAATAAAGTAAAAGTAAAAGCAGCGCAAGGTACATGGCAGATGGAGTGCAAACCAGTAAAGTGTACATCAGTGCAGGTAACAGAATTAGTGCAAAAAAAGGGCTTATTCAGACTGGTAAAAGTGTGCAGAGGGCTCAAGATCAGTTCTTTGAATTAAGTTTACATGTGAGGTAGTAGGGGGTTATAGTTCTGCGCCTGTACAGTACAGTACTGAGGCCGAAGAGGGAATGGGGGGCAAGTTCGGGAGCAAGTTCAGCTTCCTGACAGCCTGATGGATGAAGCTGTCCTTCAACCTGCTGGTCCTGGCCTGTAGGCTCTGCAGTCTCCTCCCTGATGGCAGCAGGCTGAAGAAGCTGTGTGATGGGTGAGTGGGATCACCCGCAATGCAGAGGGCTTTGCAGGTGAGACAGGTTCCATAAATGTCCTGGAGGGAGGGGAGAGAGACACCAATGATCTTCTCAGCTGCTCTCACTATGCGTTGTAGAGTCTTCCGGCAGGAGGCGTTGCAGGGCCCATACCACACAGTGATGCAGCTTGTTAGAATGCTCTCGATGGTGCCTCTGTAGAAGGTGTACATGATGGGGGGCGGGGCTCTGGCTCCTCTCAGTTTGCGGAGGAAGTAGAGACGCTGCTGTGATTTTTTGGCTAGTGCTGCAGTGTTATCGGTCCAGGAGAGGTCCTCTGTGATGTGCACACCCAGGAACTTGGTGCTCCTCACCCTCTCCACATAAGCACCGTTGATGGTTAGAGGAGCGTGCTGAGTGAGCGCTCTCCTGAAGTCAACAACAATCTCTTTCGTCTTCTCCACATTCAGAGAGAGATTGTTGTCACTGCACCACCCGGCCAGGCGTCTCACCTCGCTCCTCTAGTTTGTCTCATCGTTGTTGCTAATGAGACCCACCACAGTCGTGTTATCTGCAAACTTAATGAAGAGGCTGGAGTTGTGTGATGGTGTGCAGTCATGGGTCAGCAGGGTGAAGAGAAGGGGGCTCAGCACACATCTTTGGGGGACCCCAGTGTTCAGTGTGATGGTGCTGGATGTGTTACTGCCGACCCTTACTGCCTAAGGTCTTCCAGTTAGAAAGTCCAACAGCCAGTTGCACAGCAAAGTGTTGAGCCCCAGCTGGACCAGTTTGTGAATGAGCTGTTGAGGGATGATAGTGTTGAATGCTGAACTGAAGTCTATGAACAGCATTCTGACGTATGAGTCCTTTTTATCTAGATGTGTGAGTGCTGAGTGGACAGCCGTTGCGACAGCATCGTCGGTCGAGCGGTTGGACCGATATGCAAACTGGAAGGGGTCCAGGGAGGGGGGGGAGGGCAAACTTGATGTGGTGCATGACTAGCCGTTCAAAGCAGTTCATGATAATCGGAGTAAGTGCAACTGGACGGTAGTCATTGAAGCAGGATGGAGACGGCTTCTTCTGGACTGGAATGATGGTGGTGGCTTTGAAGCATGTGGGTACAACAGCCTGACTGAGAGATGTTGAAAATGTCTGTGAAGACATTGGTGAGTTCTGCTGCACAGTCTCTCAGTACACGCCCAGGAATGTTGTCAGGACCCGGAGCTTTCCGTGCTGAAGGATCTCCTCACGCTGTCTGGGGTCAGCATCAACACTTGGTCGCAGGGAGGAGGTGGAGTCTTCTGTGCAGTGGAGCAGTTTGGCTTTTCGAAGCGAGCGAAGAAGGCGTTCACCTCGTTCAGCAGAGAGATGTTACTGTCACACGTCCGCAGTGGGGGCCGGTAGTCCGTAATGGTCTGTATTCCCTGCCACAGGCTCGGAGTGTCTCTGCTGTTGCTGAACTGATGGGCTATCCTCCTGGAGTACTGTCTCTTAGCCTCTCTGATGCCACGGGATAGGTTGGCCCTGGCTGTTCTCAGGCCCACCTCATCTCCAGCTCTGAAGGCAGCGTTCCTCGTCTTCAGGAGTCTGTACACCTCCCCGTCATCCATGGCTTCTGGTTGGCCCGTACAGTGATGGTCTTTTTGACAGTTACATCATCAATACACTTGTTTATGTAGGCACTGACAGTCTCTGCGTACTCTTGGAGGTCTGTGGTGTTATTATATGTTATTATTGACACTGAACCTGATGTTCTCAAATGTTAAAGAAGCCTAAAGCTCTACTGTCCTTCTGCCTCTGGGCAGGTCTTAAATGATTATTACATTTTATCTTACTATTTTACAAAGTAGTAATGGCAATTTATACTCAGTGTAATTTTGAAGGATGTTAAAAATATTGTATGTTGTTCAAACTTTGCCTCACATACATGTTTTGTCTTGAAGTGTTTGCAGAACTGCTCCAAGGTCAGTTATTGTCTAACATCAGACCACCCCACACTGTAGTGACCCAGAGTCACTCCATGCTCACAGGTGC
Organism: Channa argus; assembly: GCF_033026475.1. Lineage (NCBI taxonomy): Eukaryota > Metazoa > Chordata > Actinopteri > Anabantiformes > Channidae > Channa > Channa argus. The sequence goes on from NC_090203.1 coordinate 26,377,904, forward strand.
TTATCAAAGTGCTGAAAAGGGAAAAGGTTTCCATAAGAGGAGAAAGGGGCTGGGGGCAGTAGCCTGAGGGTGGAGAATGTTCTGCCCAGCAACAGAAGGTTATTGAAACTCTGTGGATGTTCTTCTCTCTTGAAAGATAGTAAAACCTAAAAGACATCCTGGATGTTGAAGCTTCTTTATTGATTACACCTGAGGTGAGTAAGACCAGATGTTGTCATTTTTGCTATGACACTGATCCACCTGCATACAAGCTCCTGGTTCAAAGGCAGCCCCTTAGGAGGTTGGTTTTGTTCTGGGGGGAGAATCTGGAGCCTCTGCCTGTTGTGGCTGAGAGGAAAATGTTGTCCAAACTCCTCTCAATCCTGTATTGTTATTATTTCCTTTATGTTTTTTATTTTATTTATTTTTACTCCTCTATTTGATTATTGTCTTGGTGGAAGTTTTTTCTTTCTTTCTACGTTCACATGGAGAGCACCTTTAACAAGGCAACACAATTTCACAATTTGTTGTTGAATCTCAAATCTTGAATCTTTGTTTGTTGTAAGTATGGTTGTTATTCTCTATCTGTATATTAATATTAGTTGGCTGATGAAGATGGTGTGGATTAAATAGTCGCCAATAAATAAATAAATAAAAGACAAAAGTAATGGAGCTATTAGGAATATCAGCGAGGACACTTCTTGGTCTGGACCTTTGCTTTGTTGTAATGTTGTAATTTATGTGTTTTTCTTTTTATGTTTAGTATCACTGAATAAATGATACTTTTTAGCATCTGTTCTGTTGTGTTCTGTTTCTGCACTAATAAAACTGATGCACATAACAAAATACAGTGGCACATTCCTTTAAATGATTTGAAAAGGTTTTAAACTAAAAGTTAAAACCCTTTTTGGAAATTAATTTAGGATATTATTAGGCTAATACTGTGTTTATAAAGTGTAAGCTAATAACTGTTGGGGAGAGGTAAAAATCCATCCTTTGCAGGAATAATCGGTCTGATTGGAAGTGTTACAAAATTCTATTGTGACAAATATAGGAAACTACCTAAAATATACATAATAAGAAATATGTATTTATGATAACAGTGACTTATTTCAGCTTCAGATCTGGTTAGTTCTCCTAGTGCTAAAAATTCTACCACTTTGTCACTGGGGGAGGAGGTGGTCTCTGGGATGGCCAATCAGATTTTGGTGGAGATTTGGTGGCACGTATGTTGTGGAGCACACAAGGCTGCAGAGACAGATTCCTGCCTAAGGTAACAAACTGACCTTTAACCTCTCTCACCTGACCTGAAATATCTCTTGGAAAGTTTAACTGTGACACTCAACTTTCTCTCAATGAACAAAGACTGTTTCTTTATGCACATGGACACAGGACACCAGATTATATAAATGTCAACATTCTCCTACAAAAGGACCACTCTGTGGTTCCTTATCAAGATTTACCTCAGGTTGAACTCAAGAAACTCTAATTTGGACAAAAGAGAGACAGTCATAAGCCATAAACAAGGTGTCCTAACATTTTCATACATGTCAAAATCTGTATGAACTAATGTTGTAAGCCTAATGAAATTGTAAATGAAGTTCTAAATGGAATTTGTATGACGCAGGTGCCACCTGAGGAATTTGTGTGCCTCAGGTGGCACAGGAGGAGAATGGTGGAATAAGCAGGATGACATCAGGACAGGATCGCCTCCCTCCATACCGGTGTTCTCCACGTGGCCTGTCAAAAGGGAAGACTGACAGGAAAATAGACAGCCATGAAAAATCAAAGATATTACTTTTCTAATAAATACATGATGGAAACAAAAAGGAAATAATGATCATCACTGTGCAAACAAATTGATTTGTTTTGTAATTCTTATCATATAGCCTAATATATTACAAAAACTAATGTGTACTCAGGAAATGTTACATGCACTTTTGACTTAAGAGTGAAGTAGTTACAGTACCAGTTAGTTAAACCTACAGAATACTTATGTCTAAATATATATATATATAAATTTATATGTGTTTGTGCTGCTTTAAAGTCATTAAATTATTTCCGACTTTTACATTTTAATGATTCAATGAACGTCTTTCTGCTCTTCCTTTCTGGGGTTGCCACAGCGGACAAGTTCTGGACTTTGATTTGGTTTGAGATGGCGTTTTTATGCCGGATGCCTGTCCTGCCGCAATACTGGGCTTGGGGCTAATGCATGTACAGAATATTTGTCTTCTAGACTAAAGAAACACAACAAAATTAGACATTTGTTATTCTTGCAAAGGTAATTTCTTCTTCCTCCTTTAAAGTAATAGAGAAGTTATCTGAACATCAGTTCAGGCTGGACTCTACTCACTGTGTTTGGCTTTGTCTCTTTTTTTAATTTTTGAAATGGTGTAATCTTTTAGGTTTAAAATTTTCTTTAGGTAATAGAAGTGCCTGTTTGACCTAAAATCTTTAAGCCCACATTTTGTTATGATCCTCCGTCTTAGTTCTTGCCGAAGTAACCTTGTGGCAAATTATTTAATTTGGTTGTGGGACATGTAGCAAGAGCTGCTGAACACTGCCACAAACCAGTTTGGTGTTGACAAGGAGAACACACTGCTTCTTTTTCATATGAATTGTTGCTTTTATGATGTGGCTACCTGGAAACAAAGCCTTGGAACTGGTGGAACTACAGCCCTCAAAACCACATCTGGTTCTGAGTCCTGGCCTACTTGTTGGTGCCAAGGCTTCAGAAACAAACTTTGTTCAGACATCTGCTATGAAAGGCTAATGTCTGAAGATGGAGTATAGTTTTGTTGCCTAAGTCCAGCCATAAAGTTCATGTGAAACTTCACTCAAAATTATCCAATTTTAACTCTCTGAGGGTTAGTCAATCTAGAGGACCCAAAGATGACCAGACACAAATCGCTCAGTGTATATCAGGTTCAATGGCGATAAGGTTGACAAACAGGCAATTGTATGAATGAGTTGAGAGCGCATGCAGGGAATTGCTCCGGCTCACTAGATGATGCAGTAGCCCAAATCTACAGAGGTCATGTAGATGAGCTAAGATGAGTCTGTTGGAACCAGGAGTTTCAGGGAAAATATTCAGCTGATAAAAGAGTCCTCTCCTCAGGAATATTCACAAGTTCAGTCTGACTAAATCCAGAGTCCAAAATACCAAACAAACAGTATTTGTCCAAAAGCATCCAGAGTCATTCAGAAATCCAATCCAATAAGCCAAGACTTTGAGAGTCCAAATTTAAACATCAAAGAGTTTGAACAGAATCCAAATCCCAATTTCCAGAAATATACCAGTCAGGAAGTCAGAAGGCCAACGAAAGCAGAGGATTCAGATGAAGGCCAGAGGCAGAGTTCAGAGTCCAGGTATATAGAAGAATGGAGGCAGAATGAAGTCAATACCTTGAAGCGACCCGCTTAAAAACAGGCTGGAGAGTCGCTTTAGAGGAGCAGGCAATCTGGCAAATCAGTGCACAAATTAGGGAGTGAGGGAGGCACAGGCTAAAGTAATCTGGACTAATTGTGGTGAAGTTACAGAAAAGAAATACAAAGTGGAAATTGAGGACTTCAAAATAAAAGTCCAGAACAGGAAGTGATCAGGACTGATATAGAGATAGAGGGTGCTCTATCTCTATCTTTAGTACTGGGAGCAATGGGGTTTTTCTTTGCACATTTCACAGCTCATTTAACCTCCCTTTTAACATCATGTGCTCTATTCTCCATTCCAAACTGTTATTCCTGTTCTGCACCTTACATTAAATATCATTTCTCCTGAATTTATCCTGTTGTTAGACGATTAAATATTCACTTTTATCTTTTGATTTATATTTATTCGTTTGGGGGATAGAAGACAGAGATCAATTATCTAAAGAAGAGCCTGCCTTTGATGGACACTTGTGACTAATTAAATAATTTGCTATAGTTAATCAATCATTATCTTGTTTTAACAGTGGTCATCTCATATAACTGACCTGGTGCCCTACAACAAGGTTAAATTACTGATAATGTGCATGTTTGCTACCTTATTTTTCAATGTCATGACCTTGTAGCTGTGAGGTAGCAGTGCTAAACACTCCACCATGCCACCCTATGCTAAATATAATTAACAGTATGTTTATGTGGAATGTGTGTGTGTGTGTGTGTGTGTGTGTGTGTGTGTGTGTGTGTGTGTGTGTGTGTGTGTGCATGCCTGTGTGTATGTATAAGTGTGAGGTCACAGATGAGAACATGACTTAGACTATGACTGAGTAATGACTATTCCATGTTGGGCCAGTGACCCTGTGCAACATTTTAGCTGTGCATTTAAAATCCCACTTACTATAATAACTAGTCATAATTAAAAATGTTGAGAATAAATAGAGCTGGGGATTCCCACTGTTACACGCAGGTGTACAACAGGGGGGTGCATTGGTGTTATGCTCTGCACTGGGCACTCATACTGTTACTTCTGATCATAGTAATCTGCTATTGTCATTATGGGGAGCCAGCCAACACATCTATTATTAACTACTGTCTGCTTTTGACTCTCAGTTGACACTGAGCTGCACTGAACAACACAGCTCTGCTCAGATGAGGAACACATTTTCATTCTGTGGTCAGACCACATCAGTGCTCAGGTTCAGCTAAGTTGGCCAGGACATCTGCATGTGAAACACACACAAACACACACAGTACAGCAATAAATTTCACACTGATGACAAGGCAAGAAATGAAAGGCAAAAAAATTAAACCCCAAATTGCTCGTGAGGAGTCAGGCAAGCACCTTGCATGGTGGCTGCTGACTTTGGTGTGTGAGTGGTAAGTGGTCTGCCTATATGATTGCTTCAGCCGTTCACACACGCACACACACACACACACACACACACACACACACACACACACACACACACACACACACACACACACACACACACACACACACAGTTTCAAAAAAGTTTTGTCATTCTTTAATCTCAGCTAAATTGCAACTCTGTGGACCACTAACAATGCATTTGTAATTAAGCCAAATTTACAAAATATATTATATCACTGTATTATAAACTACAGTGAGAAACTAAAAGATTAAACTAACAACCAAAGAAATCAACTAACCAGGCCTGTCACACATTGAATTTGGGTGCTGTGTGAGGTGTGGTTGTACTACTACTAGTACTGCACTCAATAGTGGTTGAAATGAGTAAGTACTGCATGTATAATGAATGTTACACAGTCTTTGATGGTAACACGTCAGAGATATCTTGGAAAGAAGCAGTTTTCAGTCCATTTTTGTCATTGTGGCTTGTTCTGAAGCAGCTGTCTTATGGGGATCTTAAACTAGTGGTGTTTAATGTCTTGAATGATAATATTAGCCCTCTTCAAACAGCGAGTACTGTGTAGTTGTTCCAGTGATGGCAGATCTGGGCCAACAATGTCTTTGGCTATTTTCACAACACTTTTGAGGACTTTTTTTTTTAAACAGGATTGTTGCAGCTGTTGTAGCAAACTGTCAGTTTGTTAAGATGCTTTCTGTGGTGCACATATAAAAGTTGATCTGCAACTTTTTGGGGAAGCTGGGCATTCTTAGAATATAAAGGGTCCGTTGTGCTGAGGTGTTATCGGCCCAGGAGAGGTTCTCTGAAATAGTAACTCATAGTAATCTAATGCTGGGGACCCCCTCCTCATGAAATCTCTGATGTAGACAGGCCTGTCTTCTTGTTAGGAAAAGGTTCATGTAGCTGCACCATACTCAGGTTCTGAAATCTGTGCAGCCATGTTCAAAAGTTAGTACCCCCTTTTGAACTCCATTATTTATTTTGTGTAACTACAGAATGAAAATTATCCAGTGGGTCTTACGGCAGCCAGGTGCTGCAAATCATCAGACTTAGATTAACTTATCATTAGCAGGTCTGAAGATGATTATAAAAGCAGAAGTTTTGCCAGTTTGCTGTTCTGGAGCATTCAGGTGTGTGTTAACACAATATCACGAGTGAACAACACAAGCAATGAGCTTTGAGAAGCACTTGGTGCTGCACATCAATCTGGAAAGGGTTAGAAAACCATTTCCAAACCATGTGGAGTTTGATGTAGTACAGTTAGAAAGATTAAACACAAGTGGAAATCATTCAACACAGTTGTCACTCTTCCCAGAATACGATGTCCCAGCACATTCACCTTGAGATAAGAGTGTGCAATGTGCAGAGAAACACAAAAAAGAGCTGAGAGCTTAAGAGCTCCATCTCAGACCCTACAGGCCTCACTGAGTGTGTTAAATGCTAAAGTCCATGACAGCACATTATAAAGTAGACTGAACTAGTACAGATTGTTTGGAAAGGAGAAAGCCTCTTCCTTCTCAAAAGAACATGAAAGTATAATGGAGGTTCACAAAACTGCATCTGAACAAACCATTAGACTTCTGGAACAATGTCCTATGGACAGATGTCCATGATGCACAAAGTGATGTTAAGTGAAATCTAAACACATCATTTCAGAAGAAACACGTCATGGGACCTGAGCACCTTGCAGTCATTGAGTCAACCATGAACTCCTCTCTATACCATAGTTTTCTAGAGGCAAATGTGAAGTCATCCTTCCATCAGCTAAAGCCTTATATGAACTGAGTCATGCAGCAGCACAAACAGAGCAGTAAATCTACATAAGAATGGCTGATAACAAAAGAATAAAGGTTTCTGAATGGCTTGGTCAAAGTCCAGACATCAACCCAATCAAACTGTTGTGGTGGGACCTTTAGAGAGCTGTTCATAAGTGAATCTCCAAAACCTCCATGAACTGAAGCAGTGTTGTAGAGAAGAATGTGAAGAACTGTGAAAGACTGACAAAGTCACACAGGAAATGCCCCTTTTTTCTATTTGGCTTCGTGTTTTGTTAAATAAATATTGGCATGATGAAAAAAGCTAAATGTTTTTGTTCGTCTAACATTCTATTAGAAAATAGAAAATAGAAGAGGGATTATAGCTTTTACAAGTGACTGTGTCTGCCTTTATCTTATTCTTTTCCTTTGGGCTGTACCCTTTCAGGAGTCTCCACAGTGAATCATGTGCCTTCATCTAACCCTGTCCTCTGCAAACTCTTCTCTCACAACAAGTAACTTCATGTCCTCTCTCACTACATCCATAAATGTCCTCTTTGGTCTTCCTGTAGACCTCCTGCCTGGCAGCTCCAACCTCAGCATCCTTATACCGATATACAGTTTCTCCTCTGAACATGTCCAAACCACCTCAATTCAATTCAACTTTATTTATATAGCGCCAATTTACAACAAAGTCATCTCAGGGCACTTTACAGAATAAAGTCAAGATTATAAAGATATATAAAGAGAACCCAACAATTCCCCCTGGAGCAAGCCATAGGCAACAGTGGAGAGGAAAAACTCCCTTTAACGGAAGAAACCTCCAGCAGAACCAGGCTCAGGGTGGACGGCCATCTGCCTCGACCGGTTGGGGTGAGTGGAAAGGGGAGAGAGAAAAGAACAGAGCAACAAAAGCAACAACAAAACATCGGGCAGATTGGTAGGATCAGTAGCTTCACGCTGGAAGACACACAGCTTCAAAGCCGGGGGACACCTGCAGAAAGGGACAGAGAGAGGGGGACAGAGGAGGACAAAGACAACTACGGGAGAGAACACACAGAGTTAATGACATACAGTGGTGACAATTGCGAGGTGAGAGGAGAAGAGAGATAGTCAAGAGGAGGAAAGGAGCTCAGTGCATTGGGGGGTGGGTCCCCCAGCAGTCTAAGCCTATGGCAGCATAACTATATGCTTTATTAAAGAGGAAGGTTTTAAGCCTAGACTTAAAAGTAGAGAGGGTGTCTGCTTCCCGAATCTGAACTGGGAGCTGGTTCCACAAGAGAGGAGCTTGATAGCTAAAGGCTCTACCTCCCATTCTACTTTTGGAAAATCTGGGAACCACAAGTAGGCCTGCATTCTGAGAGCGAAGTGGTCTACTGGGATGATATGGTGCTATGAGGTCTTCTATTTATGATAGAGCCTGACCATTCAGAGCTTTATATGTAAGAAGCAGGGTTTTAAATTCTATTCTACATTTAATGGGAAGCCAATGGAGAGAAGTTAGTGAAGGTGAAATATGATCTCTCTTGCTAGTTCCAGTAAGCACTCTTGCTGCAGCATTTTGGATTAATTGCAGGCTCTTTAGGGAGTTACTGGGGCATCCTGAAAGTAGGGAATTACAGTAGTCCAACCTAGAGCTAACAAATGCATGGACCAGTTTTTCGGCATCACTTTGAGACAGGATGCTCCTAATTTTGGCAATGTTCCGTAGGTGGAAGAAGGCTGTTCTAGAGATTTGTTTTATATGTGAGTTAAAGGACACTTATGATCACTTATTAAGTCATTTACTAACAGAGATTTAGAAGAGAGAGATCTCTGTCTATGTAGCCCACATCGTTTGCTGGGCACCACCTAGACAACCAGCGGTAGAATGACGACATGCGGGTGGACATGTCGTCACTGGTCAGATTTGGCAGGGGACCAGAGAAAATTACGGAGTCCGACATTGTTTTGGCAAAGTTACACACCGATTCAACATTCATTTTAGTGACCTCCGATTTGCGTAATCGGGCGTCATTAACTCCCACGTGAATAATAATATTACTGTATTTACGTTTATCCTTAGCAAGGAGTTTCAAATATGATTCAACGTCGCCCGCTTTGGCCCCAGGAAGACATTTGACTATGGCCACTGGAGTCTCTAACTTCACGTTTCTGACTATGGTGCTGCCAATTACCAGAGTTGGTTTCTCAGCAGGTGTGTCGCTGAGTGGGGAAAATCGATTAGAAACGTGAACCGACTGGTGGTGAACCTCGGGCGTCTGTTTAGCATTAGATCTCTTACGAACCGTCACCCAGCAGGACTGGCTTCCCGGCTGCTCGGGAACTGCCGGGGGACAGCTAGCAGGGGCTACGCTAGGTTGGCCCGCACCAGCTACCGGGGCCTGACTAGCTGAGTTGTTTTCCATGGTGCGGAGCCGTGCTTCCAATTCCGTGAGCCTCGCCTCCAAAGCTGCAAAAACCTTACACTTATTACATATACCATTATCACTAAAGGAGGCAGAGGAAAAACTCAACATGAGACACACCGAGCAAGTGAGAGAAGGAGAGACAGAGGGAGACAGAGAAGCCATTGCTAATGGATAACTGCTAAGCTAACGAAGCTAATATAAGTGAAATGTGGAATTTGTAAACTTTAGCTGGTTATGTTTTGCAAAAGCAGGTGCTTGTATAATACAAGCGTATGTTTCGACTAAGTATTAATTCTTGTGTGAAGAAATCCCTTATTTAAGTAAAAATAACAGCTACAATTAATCAGTAAACAGTCTTTCGGTAGAAACCCAAGAGTGTGCAGAAACAGGAAGTGACGCAATACGCTTAGCCCACGAGCAGCCGATCTCTGATTGCTGGCCAATTGACTGCGAGTAAGAGAGGAGGGCATCACTCAATCTGGCCTCTCTGACTTTATCTCCAAAACATCTAACCTGATCTGTCCCTCTGACGTCCTCATTCCTGATCCTGTCCATCCTCATCACTCCCAAAGAGAACCTCAACATCTTAAGCTCTGCTACCTCCAGCTCTGCCTCCTGTCTTTTCTTCAGTGCCACTGTCTCTAAGCCGAACAACATCGCTGGTCTCACCACTGTCTTGAACATCTTTCCTTTCATTCTTGCCGATACTCTTTTATCACACAACACACCTGACACTTTTCTCCACCCGTTCCAACCTGCCTGCACTCGCCTCTTCACCTCTTTTCCACACTCTCTGTTGCGCTGAACCTCCACCTGCTCCCTGCTCTCACTACAAATCACAATGTCATCTGCAAACATCATAGTCCATGGAGATTCCTGTCTAACCTCATCTGTCAGCCTGTCCATCACCAGAGCAAACAAGAAGGGGCTCAGAGCCGATCCTTGATGCAGACCCACCTCCACCATGAACTCCTCTGTCACACCTACAGCACCTCACCACGGTCTTACAGCTGTCATACATGTCCTGCACCACTCTAACATACTTCTCTGCCACTCCAGACGCCCTCATACAATACCACAGCTCCTCTCTCTGCACCCTGTCATACGCTTTCTCTAAATCTACGAAGACACAATGCAACTCCCTCTGACCTTCTCTGTACTTCTCCATCAGCATCCTCAAAGCAAATACTGCATCTGTTGGACTCTTCCTAGGCATGAAACCATATTGCTGCTCACAAATGTTCACCTCGGCCCTTAGCCGAGCTTCCACTACTCTTCCCACAACTTCATTGTGTGGCTCATCAGGTTTATTCCTCTGTAGTTGCCACAGCTCTGCTCATCTCCCTTGTTCTTAAAAATTGGCACCAGTACACTTCTCCTCCAGTCCTCAGCATCCTCTCACTCTCCAAGATCTTGTTAAACAAACTAGTCAGAAACTCTACTGCCACCTCTCCTAGACACTTCCATACCTCCACAGGTTTTGTCATCAGGACCAACTGCCTTTCCCCTCTTCATCCTCTTCAACGTCCTCCTCACTTCACTCTTAGTAATCTTTGCTACTTCCTGCTCCACACCTGTCACATCTTCTACTCTTTGTTCTCTTTCATTTTCCTCATTCATAAACTCTTCAAAGTTCTCCTTCCATCTTTCCATCACACTCCTGGCACCTGTCAATACATTTCCATCCTTATCTTTAATCACACTAACCTGCTGCACATCCTTCCCGTCTCTATCTCTTTGTCTGGCCAACCTGTACAAATCTACCTCTCCCTCTTTAGTGTCCAACCTAGCATACAAGTCCTCATATGCTCTTTGTTTGGCCTTTGCCACCTTTACCTTCACCTTATGATGCATCTCCCTGTACTCCTGTCTACTCTCTTCAGTCCTCTAAGTGTCCCACTTCTTCTTAGCTAACCTCTTTCTCTGTATACACTCCTGAACTTCCTCGTTCTACCACCAAGTCTCCTTGTCCACTTTCCTCTTTCCAGATGACACACCGAGTACCTTCCTACCTTTCTCCCTGATCAAATTAGCTGTAGTGGTCCAGTCATCTGGAAGCACCTCCAAACCACCCAGAGTCTGTCTAAGCTCCTCTCTGAAAACTATGCGACATTCTTCCTTTTTTTTAACTTCCACCACTTCGTCCTCTGCTCTGCCTTAGTCCTCTTCATCTTCCTCACCACCAGCATCATTTTACACACCACCATCCTGTGTTGTCTGGCTACACTCTCCCCTACCAACACTTTAAAGTCACTGGTCTCTTTCAGATTACAACATCTACACAAGATGTCGTCCACCTGAGTATTTCTACCTCCGCTCTTATACGTCACACTATGTTACTGTCTCTTCTGGAAGAAAGTGTTCACTACAGCCATTTCCATCCTCTTTGCAAAGTTTACCACCATCTGTCCTTCTGCGTTCCTGTCCTGAAGACCAAACCTGCCCATCACAGTCTCATCACCTCTGTTCCCTTCACCTACATGCCCATTGAAATCTGCACCAATCACCACTCCCTCACCTCTGGGGATGCTCTGCATCACTTCATCTAACTCAACAGAATTTCTCCTTCTCTTCTAACTCACATCTTACCTGTGGGGCATAATCACTCACAACACTGAACATCACGCCTTCAATTTCCAGCTTCAGACTCATCAACCTGTCTGATACTCTAATCACCTCTAGAACATTCCTCACCAACTCCTCTTTCAGGATAAGTCCTACTCCATTTCTCTTCCTATCTGACCCACGGTAGAACAACTTGAACCCTGCTCCTAAGCTTCTAGCCTTGCTACCTTTCCACCTGGTCTCCTGGACACACAGTATGTCCACCTTCCTTCTCTGCATTATGTCGATCAACTCTCTAGCCTCCCTGTGATAGTACCAACATTCAAAGTCCCTACTGTCAGTCCTACATTCTTAGCTTTCCTCTTCTCTCTCTACCTACGAACACACCTTCCTCCTCTTCTTCTTCCTCTTCAACCAACAGTAGTCCAATTTCCACCGGTACCCTGTAGGTCAACAGCACCGGTAGCAGTCGTTGTTAACCCGGGCCCCGACCGATCTGGTATGGAAGTCATTGTCACGATTCGCATGTTTGATTTGGCATGTGTTTTACATCGGATGCCCTTCCTGCCACAACCCTCTGCATTTATCCAGACTTGGGACTGGCACAAGAAGACACTGTCTTGTGCCCCCTTGCTGTTGCATTACTGTGTCTGCCTTTATCATAGTCTGTTATGAGCCTTCTGACCATCATATCGTTAATAATATAAGTTATGGACTGGTTGAAAATAATGTGTAGATGCCTCACTGATATTTGTGCATTACTTTGCTTATGACAAAGTGTTCTGGAGTCACAGAAAGCTATTTTAAAGAAGACACAGTTGGAGGCATGTCTCAGTCCTGCAACTAGTGCATCAGTTTGATGACATCACTACAAATTGGTCCACATACTACAGTACCTAGAAGCTCTGCTTATGGATCAGATTCACACATGTTTACAACGGTGAATACTGACATTAGGTCTGGCAAAATGGGTAAGTTATTACTCATACTCAAGCTTGACTGTGAAATAAATCGTACTCTAATATATCAGTCGTCTTAGTGATTACTCATATAAGCCAGTACCGCTGTCCCCCAGTAAAAAAAAAAAAAGTGACCTTTATTTGAAACTTTTTTGGAATGTGGCTTTAAAATGTGTGGCTGCATTAACACGAAGTGATACAAACTGACAGTGATCTGATCTAGTAAATTTGCACTATTGTCTCTATGAGCACCTGTTGGAAAATGATATTTTTAGCAAATGACAGAGAGCAGTATGAGGTGCAGTATGAGACGGAGAGCGATGGAAAGACAAAGGGTGGTGGAGAGTAGGACATGGCTCAGTGGAAACTCCACTGAGCTGCTGCCTCTCCTGCTCACGTGCTTCCACTTTACCAACACACACTGCAGCGCTGCTTTACTTGGCTAGGTTTCCTTCTGCACAGCTTTGTGTGTGCATGTGTATGACCACATCATTTACACTCCACCAAGAGGAAAAATTCTGAAAGGATTACTGAATGTATGATGGGATGGGAAGGTAACATTTGAGATGTTAAAGGCTGCCAATTATAAAGTCCTAAAGTCATTCATTTAAAGCAGACAGTTTAAATGTACAAAATGTACAAAAATTATTATTTAATGTCAAAATGAAAACAGATTTCTACAAACAATGTGAATTAATTAAAACATAATAAAGGAAATGCATACAGTGGGTCTTTACGATCTTTAAAGTCACTCTGCTAAACTAATGCAGCTAATGTGTACCCAAATGTAGAAATGAAAGGAATATAGCATAGGTGTAAATCTACCTCCTTTGACAGAGTCACAAGCTTCAGGCAAACATCCATTGCCTAGGTTCTTCATTCATACTATAATAGGACTGTGTCAAAGTGAAAAACTCATGTAACTCATAGAGTTGGTCAGAAGGCCTGCAGGAGTGTGCGCTGATGTCAGCGTAGGCCAATGTTTGAAGGCTGGCGTGAGCAGCTGATCAGTTTATGCTTCAAAGGATCTATCAGCAGTGAGAAGCTGAGTGAAGAGGATGGCAGAGACACTGACTTCTTAAAGGCCTTAACAACTATCGGAACAAAGGTTTTGCTTTGGGACTGTTTGAACAATTCATTAATATTCCTTCCATTATAGGCTATAAAAATGAAATGGACTGTTCAAATGTGGCAGAGCTGGACATGAGCCAAGAAAATCAACAGTCCCTTCGGAGAAATCCCACAGCAGCATGGAAACAAACAATACAGAGTGAATTGGCAGAGAGCAGCAGGCTGCACAGACAAAGAGACAACTAAAGAGGCTTCAGGCACATGCACATGGGTGCTGCATGTTGTAATTGAGGGGTCTGATAGCTGGCACTATGTCAAACGTTGGTGCTTTTGAGTAACAAGTGTGGTTCAAGATATGGAATGACATATCTTGGACATTACTAAATACTGCTACTAATTATCTAGAATCTGTCAACTGTTGCTTTGTCAGATATTTGGACAGAGTATACTGCAAGCTGGAACCTCCTTCTCCGTCCCTTACACAAGCACAAACACACACAAACACACACACACACACACATCAGTTCTTCACTTATTTCCAAGCAAATTACTTTGCCAGGGTTTCTGGATTCCTGTGCAAACATCTGGAGCTGTAGTAGCTCAGGACCCAGGATGCTTTGAGTCTTGCACACAGTATTATGTTTTACACAGTGACATTACAGAGCTGGGAATTTCCCAGAGTTTTATGGCTTTTTTTTTCATGGGGAGTTGAGAGGGAGGCCGGTTGAGCAGAGTGGAGGTGGTGCTCGGTCTGTTTTGCAGCAGTTGAGGACTTTCTCAGAATTCAGGTTTGGCCCACATGTGTAGTTTAACTTTCTCCATTAAAAAGTTTACATACACTCATCATGTACATTGCTCTGCAATGGCAAAACTAGCCTTTAAACAATTTCTTAAACTGATTTTTCATTCATTTTTTGGCTAGTACTCAATCATGACCACTATCAGGAAATGAAGAGGCTATGGCCTTAGGAAATTAAGATATTTCTGAACCTAAAGCAACACTGAATAACTAATGTGAGTGTGTGTGTGTAGTTTTAACACAGTATGTATAATTTGAGGCTGTGTCCATGTCAGACAAAACCAAACAAATTAAACCGGTTGCAAAACAACTTTTGTCTATTAAATACGTGTGTTGTACAATCGTTCAGCCTCAGCAACAATAAAAAAAAACAAAAAAAAAACAATTTAAACCACAATCTTGGTAATGGCAGTCATGTCCATAATGGATGTATATAAACTTTTGTTCACAACTTTACATTCATACTTTTATCCTTATGTTGATCTGCGTGTAGACCTTTCACTAAAAGAAATCCGTACATTTGGACAGTGCTAATATCACTATTACAAAGAAAGAAAGAAAGAAAATCATCTAGTAAATCAAGTAGCCTACTGCCTTCATGCGTACTGCGGTGCTGTTCTGGGTACTGGTAATTACAGTGCATTTACATATACAGAGTCAAATTAGGTGATCACAGGAGGGATTGTCCACTTCCAGATACACCAACAATGTTGGTACTATTATTTTACACATCATTCCTTTTATCTGGTAGTAGTTGGCCTCCAACAAAAGGTTCAGGTTTGATTCCAGTTTCCTCCTGCCCATATGTTGAACTCACCTTGGGCAAGACAATGAAACATAGGTTGCTCCTGGTGGGTCACACCAGTGTCTTGCAATCCTCAAAACATAATCAGCAAAAAAAAAATATATATATATTTTGTTCTTTCAGCCTATCCTGTAAGTTCAGGGTCACCACAGTTGATCATTTGTCTTTATGTTGATTTGGCACAGTTTTGACGCTGGATGCCCTTCCTGACACATTCCTCCCCAATTTGCACTGCACAGCTGGGGAGGGGCTGTTGGGGTTCAGGATATTGCCCAGGGATAGTTTGACATGTGGTTGGGAAGAGTGGGACGCAAACCTCTGACCTATGGTCAGTAGGCAGCCACTCTGCCAACTAAGAAAAAAACTCATAAAATATCATATATTTGGTAGGTGGAATATGATGAATATGATATGATCAGATCCGTCTCATAAAAGATTGCCCATAAATGTGTAATTTTCATGAATTATTTAAATGATCAAATTGATTAGAAAAGGCAGCAGGGTGTTGGAGTGGTTAGCACTGTTGCCTCCCAGCTACAGCATCCAGGGTTTGAATCCAACTCCCATCTGTGGCCTTTCTGTGTGGAGTTTTCATGTTCTTCCCGTGCTTGCATGGGTTTCCCTCTGTTACCCTCTTTTTCTTCCTCAGTCCAAAGACATACATGTTAGGTTAATTTGTGACTCTGAATTGCGCGTAGATGTGAACGTGAGTAAGAATGGTTGTCTGTTTCTGTAAGTCTCTCAAAACAGGGTAAGTGCTTAACGATGATGGATCGATGGAAATCAAATGGAAAATCCAATAAATCATTAAGGTTGTACTTCAGTTATAATTACACTGGCAAGAAAAAGGTTGGAAACAAGCACACCTCAAGCATTCTTCACAGTTTAAGCATTATCTGGAGAAGAAAGTAGCTGCTAGAATACTCTCAGTGGTTGCTTGGCCAGGTGACCAGATCTAAACCCCATCAAGCTGGTGTGGGAGAAGCTGGACTGAAGAGCTCAGGAACACTGCCCAAGCAGCACAGCAGAACTTTGGGAAGTTCTGCAAATGGCCTGAAAGAAAATCACACCTGAATATCTGCAAAAAAAAACAACTGATCAGCAGAGTATCACAGATTTGTCAGGGAGTTATTGCTGCAAAGGGTATTATTTCAATAAAAGTGCGTCATTTTTTGCATATTTTGTGATTCATTTATAAAATATGGCAAATATGGCAACAAAAAACAGTATTTTTTCTTTTGCCAGTGTAAACTAGAAACCAAAATTTTAACACCAATAGGTTGAAGGCAATTAAGAGTTGCTGTTTTTAGAAGTGGTGTTGGAATTCAAACAATTATGTAGCAAAAACTACTACAACTAGGTTCATTACACTAAGCATTCACAATGAAGCAAATAATATTTCACTATAATAAACACACATTAAAAATTTCTTCGTTGGGTTAGTGAAATATTTACTTGTGTGTGCGTGTGTGTGTCTTTAAAAGAAAGATTTGATGAGAAGATAAGCAGAGAATGTAGGAAGGTGATACTAAGAGTGAGAGTCAAGTGGTTAAGTGGTAGCTGATGTTAGCACCTGTTGCTTTACTCATCACACTTCAGTTAGCTGCTAGTTTCTGGCCTCTGTCTTTTGCTGTCTTCATATGCGTTTGTTTATGAAGCCATTTATTTTAATAATGCAACAGCCTGACAATTTTAAAGCCCGCATTTAAGCACATAATTAAATTTATGTTAGGAATGTGAATGCTTGGACCCCCCTTTTTTAATTAAACAATGTTGAAGGTAATAATTATTTTCAGCACATTACTGTCAGTAAGAATGAATATAACTATCAGTAAAAACCTTCAGCTGGTTACATGATAACCATTAATGTAATGAGACCCAATTAACAGAGTTAATGAAAGACATACCAACTCCATGGTTTCTATTTATGAACAATTATTATACTTTCTATTTTCAATGTGTAACATTTAAACTTTGTTTAAACAACTTGTATTAATTTGTTCATCTACAACTCAAACCCTGTTGCATGAGGCAGAGTTTCATTCACAATCACAGTGAGAAACTTGATGCAGAACTGAAGCAGCTGAACCTCCAGCAGATGATGATAATCATCTTTTTTCACCCACAGACACTCTTGGACTGTTACCTTTGGTGCTGTGTTCATGAGAGAATCTGCTTCCTCTGCTGGTTTTGCCATCCAGGGGTTAGGCTCTGGTGGCTAAATAACAATTTGTTTATTAATATGCTTAATGTAAATGAGTTCTATCTATCAGGCCTGCCGTTCACATACAGTGTAACTAAAAACATTTAAACATTGCCATTTCTGGCTTTTTTTTCCTTTTTCCATCTTATGTTGCATCTATTGAAATGACAAATATTCTACTGTCTCATAAAGGCAGAAAAATAAAAGTGTGGGGGTCACATTGGGATCACTGAAACACTCCCATTGTGAGTGTGTGATTGTGAGTGCAAATGAGTGAATGAGCACTTTGAGTGCCAATAGGTAGAAAATCTAAATGTAAATGCAAACCATTTACCATGAATGATACACAGTTGTTTAGGTACAAATAGTTAAGCAACTTGTTTTAAAGAACAGTGATAACAAAACGAGCTTCAAGAACTGTGAACATAACAACTTCGCCCTGATAAGCCTTCTTTGAAGATCATTCTGCTAACAAGATGTCTTCTGTGTCCACATTTTTGTCAGTTTTCCGCACAATTTCTTTGGGAAAATGGATTTTGTTGATCCAGCTTTATATTTGGCTTTTCTGGTAGGTTCATGTGTGTCCATTTTCCTTGTGAATGGCTTCCAGTCACCTCTTCTGTCACCATTTGTTTCTCCAATCTGTAAAGTTAATTTTATTATTTACCAACAGCTCCTGGTTAGATCACAATACACTGTAACACATAGGTTAACTCTAATTTGTTGAAATGAAAAAGTCTAGGACTGGCTGTAGAGCTGAAAGGAAAGTTAATTTAAGACAGTTACTGTAGTGACCAGGTGTATAAAATCCAATTATTTCCTCACACATTATAAATATTATGTTCAAACTAATCATACAACACGAAGACATCACTCAATATTTACAACACAGTATGAACTGGATTCCCACTACAATTAACCAAATTATAAAAGAACACAAGAATTTAAATATATTACATATATTAATATAATATTCAAAAACCAATGCACCAATTCATTATGTTCTCGTTGATAACAACCCTCAATAGAGTCCTTTGAATGTGTTTTTTTCTTTTTCAGTTATTACTGGACTATTAAAGTGCTGGAAAGCACAGACCCAAAGCTCATAAATAAGTCTATGTTGTGATGTGTTGGTCCTGTCCTACTATGGTGCAGAACAAGTAGAGTTAAAGAATGGGGTTATCTGATTCCAGTATGTGGTGACTGATTCGTAGTCTTTATGGGTTTCCTTCTGAGTTTAGCTCCAGCTCGCCATCAGTTGATCCACTTTGACCTGACCAGACATGACAGTTGTATTGTTCCCTTAAAGCTGCCACTCAATAATCATGAGATTTCCTTTGAGCACTGTAATTATTTCATACACATTTTCATCCCAAAGCATCAGATATTGAAGCTTCCTAAGACATCAAATTGTGCCACTTTGTATGTCCTTTAGGGTATTATATTTATGCCACAGTCACCCTTTGGATGCTCCCGGAGTGCCACTATTTTACGCCCTGTGGTATTGATGCTACAGGTGTGCTTCGGTGTCAGTATTGGACTCTACAGGAGTGTCACCTTTTGACACTGCAGGAAAGACTTTATATTCACATAAAAACTGCATTAGGGTTATCGAAAACAATTTCAGGGTAATATTACGAGACAACAATGGCTAGGGCACAAGAAATTTCAGGGTTAAGTTAAGTGAGAAGTTAAATTACATAAAAACTAAATGCTACAAACAATGGGACCTGTGTTATTATAGTAACCACATGCACCACGTTGTGTTCCGATCATCATTAAAGCGCAAAACATCTTGTCTGTTTCCTGTGGAAAAGTTCTGTGTTTTGTGGTATCATCCACTACCCCATCCACCTCGTGATGACACTTTTTCCCTTAATATTCTACGTCACTGTTTAAAGCATCAAATATTGACCTGCCAGGGTTTCCCTTGAACTACAATGCATACGAGTACCTTAAGCATCAGCATGTAACACAGAAGGGACTGGACAAAGCAGCACTTTTTGATGCCTAGGGAATAAGAATGGGCCGTTATTTCTTGACGTTGAATACACAATGTTACCTTGGTGAAGAGCAAACTATCATCAGCAAACTAAGGTGTAATAGCAAAAACACAGAGATAACAGAATGATGCTTAATGTGAGGGAAATTTCAAAATTTAGGTAACACTGTTTTCACACTTCTCACAGACCCACTATCAAACCTGCTTACACCAGTGCCTCCTCACCTTTTGCTCCCCAGCAAGACATCCTGTCTCTGGCCACACAAAGAAGTGATTAGGTAGATATCAACTATAAAACTACCTACACCTGAACATTTGCTTCCCAGAAGGGAGCCTACGGGAACCAGCACAAATCATCGAACTCAAGAACTTAAAAGCCAATGAAGACAAAATGACAAATTAACATGAACTTGTTAATTAAGACTCCTGACCACATTGTATGAAGGTTGATTTGCATTGACTCATCCCTTTGTTCTTTGTGTGAACCCAGCTGTTGAGTTGTATGTATAAAAGGCTGAACAACCTACACATCTTGGTCAATCAGATTGGCCTGCTCTAGAGTGTAGCTCTGTTCTGCTCTGCATGTTTCTCTATTTGCTGATTAAATTCACCATTATCATTCACTTGTAAGTTGCCTTTTTGCCTCCTAACTTGCCTTACAGTTTTTTGCCACGACAGAATTGCTGTCAGAAGTGGGATTGGACGCGTGGTCTGGACTCTGATGGATGAACAGTAGCAGTGCACAAGTAACAGCTGATTCTTCCCTATGGTTGAGAAGCTCTTCTCCTGAGGAGCCCACCCGCCAATCCAATCCAGAAGCGATACGGACCGTAATACGGCGGTGAAACAGCAACGGAGAAAGACGCGAGCAGACCAGAACTTGGTAAGAGAGCTCTATAAAACTCACTACTGGTTGGGTAGTTGACAAGACGTTGTCTTAGTTGAACCGTTGTGCTATTGACTACTGTTGTATGCAGCGCAGTAAACTCTGAGTCGCACGAGGAAAGGCAACTAGAGGAATGGGTATAGTACTGGGTACTAGAGAAATGAGCGCCTGGCCTGGGCACAGTC
The DNA here is from genome assembly GCF_033026475.1 of Channa argus. Lineage (NCBI taxonomy): Eukaryota > Metazoa > Chordata > Actinopteri > Anabantiformes > Channidae > Channa > Channa argus. Next base: position 26,398,340 of record NC_090203.1, read on the forward strand.
TGCCAACTCATTTGTCACCATTATGTGAAGAAATGTCAAAAAAATACAAGGGTAGTTGTAATCAATTGACTGAATGGTGGGAATTGGGGTTTCCTAAAGAGGGTAGTCTGAGTAGCAGACAGTTAGCTCAGTTAAAAGATAAACTGGAAAAGAGAGAAAGGGAGAGCGCAGAGCATCACAAGTCCTTGTCCAAACGAAGTAAAAGAAAGCATAAGATGTTCCAACCTGACTGGAAGGCATTTAGTATGTGGAAAGATGAATGTCATGTGAGGGAGAGTAGAATGTTTAGATGACAGAATGCAAATGAACATGAGAGGCCAAAACAGAAAGAACCAGAAAATGTAGTTTATAGACCAAAAGATTGTTCTGACACTGAACCTCTGTATCCTGTATTGTCTGAGTTTCACAAGGTGGATCCAGATCTGGACTCTGCTCCTCCACTGCCTCCCCCACCATACCAGAGCCAAGCAGCACAGCAGGGGGGAATCCAAGCCAGCCCTCCCCCATCAGAAAATGCAGCAGCCACACAAAGAGCACAAAGGGGCAACACCTCTGAGGAATCACTCCTGGAGCCCAGCCCTGGAAGTGTGAAAGGACACTTCATGCACACCAGATCAAAAGGACATAACTTTCCCCCCAATCTTGAAGAACAAATAGAAGATGGCATGCATGTTCTGACTTTTCCTATGATTGAGGTGGGAGGAGTTCATAACCCCCAACTTGTTTTCCGCCCCTGGACAGAATTGGACATTAAGGAAGCAATTGAGAAAGTCACTCACCCAAAAAGAAATGCAAACAAGTGGGGAGAGCACTTCCAGAACATGGTGCAGGACTACAAACCAACATTTCAGGAATTGGAGCGCCTGTTGAAGCGACAGCTGGGATGTGATTTTCACAAGGTCAGACACTTGTTTACCAACTCTAATCTCAGGCTTCGTCTGAAGCAGCAAGACTGGGAACATGAGGACAATGCTTTATACAGGAACGCTGTAACACTACTGGTGCAGGGTGTGCAAGCAAAGTTTCCGCGTAAGCAAGACATGAGTGTGATCAGTGCCATACAGCAGGAGCCAAACGAGTCTGTGGGAGCATTTCTCGCACGGCTAACTGAGGCATATGACATACACAGTGGTCATGTTCCACCAGAAGATAGACTGGGAAGGAACCCCATGAGTTCCTATGAGGCCCATCTTAAGGATGCTTTTCTAAACAGGACGAAACCAGAAATTGCAGAGGCAGTAAAACAGAGTTGTTTGACTTGGAAAATCTGTCCACTCAGAGACATTTTGCAACATGCAGAACATGCAGAAGAAACACAGAGGCGGAATGAAGAACAAAGTAAACAGAGGCACCAACATAAGCTTGATTCTGCACAATACACCATGTTCAATGCCATGTCCAACATGACAGCTCGTGGCCACGGACAAAGAAGCGAACGTGGCCGGGGAAGAAGACGACACCAGCATGACCCAGAAGCTTGTTACCGGTGTGGTGAGAAGGGCCACTGGGCAAGGGACTGCTTTGTGAATAAGCAACAAGCTGACTGAGTGGGAGAGCAGGGGGAGCAGACGCTGGATCAGGTGACACCTATACAGGAACAGACATCAGATCACGTGAACCGCACCCTCACATTCACACACACAAAAAAAAACCCAGATATGATCTGCATAATTTTACAATGTATAGTCATTCTGATAAGTACAAAATATTCCCAGAGATTTGCCTTTTCGTTGAAAATCATGAAGTAACCTTCTTAGTTGATTCGGGAGCTACAAGCTCTGTTCTGAAGACTGGCTCATTACCAAGTCCTCCCAAATTGAGTGGTAGATCATGCCTTACAATAGGTGCTAGTGGAAAACCTGTTTTAGAAAATTGCTCTGTTCCTCTCAAATGCAGTTTGGGGAAACAGACCATCAAACACTCATTCATAGTGTCACAAAACTGTCCAGTTAATCTATTAGGGAGAGATTTGATGTGTCAATTTGGAATAGTACTTTGTTCAACACTTGATGGAATCAAAGTCTTAAAACAGGGAGATGAAGAATATCCATCACAGCTCAATCAGATGATTAACATCCATTCACAATATGCATATAAATGGCAACTTGTTGACAACACGCCTGTTGTACAGCAGCTTACAGATTTTGCACACACACACAGCACACAAGCAGAAACATTCCAACATCATAAGACACTACACTGCACAGCACACGTAAATGAAGGACCAGAAAGTGAATATGAAAGTCAGTGGTATGTTGAATATGAAAGTCAGTGGTATGTTGAAAATGGGGAATCGGAAGTGATATGTTTGACAAATGTGTATTGGACAAGGACTGCTGCGGTTGCCTCTGTCTCACTCTCCTCTAAACAGGAAGTACTATTTAAGGGGGACACTCCACATATCCCATTGGCAAAACCTTCTGACTGGAGTTGGCAAGAACTGGGCCCATGGTTGCAGAGCCGGCTGCTCCTCGAGGATTTCCAACCAACAGCATCAGATCCTAGGACAGAATACAGTAGGAAGGGTGATGTACATCGTACACAATTTAAATCAATTGTGCAAGCTTTTAGAACAGTTGAGCTCATTGATGGCCATGACACCGCACAGGCTGCAGCCTATACCATCACAGAAACTAGTTTACCACCAGAGCTCGAGCAAATTCCAAAATCTCTCTGGGCAGCCCATAAATATGATGTAGGTCTTATGAGAGATGCAGAACCTCTGACAGTACATCCAAAATCAGAGTACAGGCCATGTCAGAAGCAATATCCTTTAAAGTAGGAAGCCATCGATGGCATAAGGCCTGTGTTTAATTCTCTGCTAAAAGCAGGTGTAATAATTCCATGTAGCAATTCCCCAGTGCGCACTCCCATATTCCCTGTTAAAAAAATTAGAGACCAAGGTCAACCAACTGAGTGGCGCTTTGTGCAAGATTTGCAGGCGGTGAACGCAGCCGTTCACCCCCGGGCGCCAGAAGTAAGTAATCCCCAAACCATTTTGTCTCTGGTACCACCAAATTCAACTTACTTCTCAGTAATAGATCTGGCCAATGCCTTCTTCTCTGTCCCTGTACACAAGGACAGCCAGTACTGGTTTGCTTTTTCATTTGAAGGGAAGGTTTATACTTGGACCCGTTGTCCTCAGGGCTATTCTGAAAGTCCAGGTTACTTTCATCAAGCTCTCAACAGAAACCTCCAAGATCTTAATTTGCCGGCCGGCTCAGCGATCTTACAGTACGTAGATGATCTGCTGATTTGTAGTCCAATTGAAGATGCATGCAAAATTGATACGGTGCACCTTTTAAAACATCTTGCAGATAATGGCCATAAAATAAGTCTCACAAAAATGCAATTTGTGCAGCAAAAGGTGACATATCTGGGCCATGTGATCACCCCAGAGGGCAAAACACTGTCACCAAACCGAATTCTTGCAATTCAAAATATTCCTAAGCCTGTTACAAAAAAACAGATGATGAGTTTCCTTGGCATGACATCATTCTGCAGACAGTGTATCCCAAATTACTCTTTGCGCGAAGCTTCCCTGTCTGCTATGGTGCATGGTAAACAACTTTCAGCGCGTGATAAAATTAAATGGCCTATTGAAGGAGAAAAAGCGTTTAGTGATCTTAAGGCAGCACTCACTGCAGCTCCCACTTTGGGTCTGCCCAATCCTAACATGCCTTTTACTCAATTTGTTGATCAAAAAGACAGTTACATGACCTCTGTGTTATGCCAATCTCACGGGGGGTAAACTGCGGCCTGTTGCTTATTTTTCATCAAAGCTGGATCCAGTAGCAGCAGGTCTTCCCCTCTGTCTGAGAGCAGTTGCTGCAGCAGAAAAAGCTGTTTTGGCGTCACGTGATTTGGTTGGCTATTCTGATTTGATACTTATGGTTCCGCACGCTGTTACACACATATTACACACACAGAAAACTGCACATCTGTGAACTCAGCGTTGGCTGAGATACCACACAGTATTGTTGGAAATGCCTAACATCACTGTGAAAAGATGTAATGTGTTGAATCCTGCTACTCTTCTTCCTACAGTAGAGGATGGAGATCCTCATAACTGCACAGAGGTTCTGGAAACCATATGTACTCCCAGACCTGATCTCACAGACACACCAATCTTGAATGCTGACTTAGAGTTATTTGTTGATGGGTCTGCTTCCCGAGATTTCAAAACGGGTAGAAACCTAGTTGGATTTGGTGTTGTCACCAAACATAATGTCATTTCCAGTGGTACACTACCCTCTCACCTGTCTGCTCAGGCAGCAGAGCTGATAGCCCTTACGGAAGCTTGTAAATTGGCTGAAGGAAAAACTGTCAATATTTACACTGACTCACGTTATGCATTTGGTGTCGTCCATGATTTTGGTTGTCTCTGGAGACAAAGGGGTTTTATGACATCAGCAGGAACACCCGTTGCACACCACACTCTGGTTGCAGCACTCTTAAATGCAATCCTGTTACCTAAACAAATATCAGTAATAAAATGTGATGCTCATACTAACAAAACAGATCCCATTTCTACAGGAAATTCAGCAGCAGATGCCGCAGCAAAAGCAGCAGCCAGGACGGGACAAATGTTTAACCTAACTCTGCTTTCTCTTTCACAGGAACTCAACCCACAGGCTGACCTGTCAACCATGCAGTCATTGGCAAGCATATCTGAAAAAACTCTATGGAGAAAATCAGGTGCAACACTACAAAATGGGGTATGGCTTGGCCCGGATGATAAACCTTGCTTACCTAAGGCTTATTTCCATTTGTATGCAAAATTAGCTCATGGTAAAGATCATGCTTGCAAGGGGGGATGTGTGCATATGTCAACACTCACTGGTACACCAGGGGTTTTTCAACATATGCAGCTGAATACTGTAGAAAATGTTTAATCTGTGCCGCAAACAATCCCTCTGGTGCCATTAAAATGCCATTGCAAGGTCACCCCCCACCTGATGGGCCTTTTGAACATTGGATGATTGACTTCATTGAATTGTCACCATGCCAAAACAAAAGATATTGCTTGACCATGGTTTGCATGTTTAGCAAGTGGGTAGAGATTTTCTCTTCCTCCAAACAGGATGCATCCACAGTGGTAAAAGCCCTAATAAAAGACATCATTGTTCGCTGGGGTATTCCAAAAAAGATCAGTAGCGACAATGGTCCTGGGTTTGCCAACAAAGTGTTGAAGGATTTGTCAAATTATTTTGGGTTTGAATTCAAATATCACTGTTCTTATCACCCTCAGAGTGCAGGTGCAATAGAGCGACAAAATGGAATCCTCAAAGCAAAACTAACAAAATGCTGTGAAGAAACAGGTTTGACATGGGTTGAAGCATTACCATTGGTACTGTTCTATATGCGTACGAGAGCAAGAACAACACATGGGTTAAGTCCATTTGAAATCATATTTGGAAAACCTCCTAGTATAGGGCTTAATCCCATCAAACAAAGTCTGATGACTGGGCGTCATGAAGACATGATGCTGGATTACTGCGCAAAACTTTCTGCCTCTCTCTCAGTTCTTCGTCCCCAGGTGAAAGCAGCCCTGTCCATCCTCGCAGACACCACCCTGCATGATCTCAGACCAGGTGACTGGGTGGTCATCAAGGACCACCGGAGAAAACACTGGAGGCAGAGACGTTTCACAGGACCACATCAAGTACTGCTGACTTCCAGTACAGCAGTGAAAGTAGAGGGACGCGCCACGTGGGTCCACGCCAGCAACTGCAAGAAGATCCTCACACCTGAACCAGAAAAGGAACTACACCCAGGAGAACACCAACTAGACAAGGAAACAACCGCCGTGGAAGACGACCAGCAAGGTACAGACAGTCAAATTTGTCCCCTGAATTGTTCACCCCGGTGAGGGGGGAGAACTGCAGATCGGGCTCAGCACGCACTTCAAGCTCCAACAAACGTCGAGAAGGGTGAATACAGGAAGGTGACAAAGGCGACATCTGGTGCCCAACGATGGAAAGTCCTACACAGCTGTACCCACTCAGAACAAAAGAGTGGAAGATCAAGTCCTGCATTTTCCTCCTCTTCACCGTGGCTGCAACAATCCTGTGGATGATCCATGAATGTTGGCAAAGTGAACTGATCACCCAGCAGCTCACTAACACATTCAGGATGACAAGAAGTATGGCAGAGACTGCACGTTTACTTGACCCATACTCTTCCACACGGTCTCCGTCATGGATGATGGAAAACCTGTGGATACAATACATCAACTACACTGTGAGGACCACATTCACCTCCTCGTGTCTTGTCTGCCAGGGATACAAGACCAAATTATTATTGGTGGGACTCCCTGAGGATCCATATTGTACAACGGACAATGTTAATAAAGTTTGTCTGGTTGATTGTATCATCACTCGAGCCTCCAGACAGACGACCTGGGACACGAATGGCATTTTATTCCAAAAATGCCCACCACATCGCAATGCAATATCCATTCCACCTCTTCTCTCCACACTAAACCACATCAAGCCTGCATTGCAAGCTAAGTTTGTCTGCTTCAATCGGACCTATGGAAACGTGTCAGTAGGCATCACACCACTGAACTGTACAAAAACACATACTCTCTACCCACCACTTAAACCTGGACATTCACAGAGCTCTGAAGTTGCCAAGGAAACTATTGAAATGGAGTTTATGGCAGGCGCTACAAAAGAGATGCGTTTGATGCAGGAATAAATCCTATGCCGGATGTGTACTGGATGTGTGGCAAGCCAACTAGATCTCTCCCAGCTAACTGGACAGGAGTGTGTGCCCTTGTCATGTTGGCCCAAGAGATACACATACTCCCAGCAGGGGCCTCAGACATTGCATACTGGGCTACTACACCACATCATCGCATGAGACGAGCACTCCAGAAACCTCTAGGCTCATTTGACACCGAAGTATACATTGATGACATCGGAGTACCACGGGGAATCCCAAATGAATACAAGGCTCGCAACCAGATAGCAGCAGGATTTGAGTCCTCCCTTTGCTGGTGGTGCACAACCAACAAGAATGTTGATTGGATCAACTACCTGTATTACAACCAACAGAGATTCATCAATCAAACACATGATGCCGTTGGAGGTATAGCTGAGCAGTTGGCAGCAACATCGCAGATGTCATGGGAGAACAGAATGGCAACCGACATGTTGCTTGCAGACAAAGGAGGAGTCTGCACCATGTTTGGAGACTCGTGTTGCACCTACATCCCAAACAACACAGCTCCAGATGGATCTGTAACAAAGGCACTAGAGGGACTGAGGTCACTTCGAAAAGAACTAAAAAGACATTCTGGCTATGATGACACCAGCCCCTGGGGCTGGTTTGATGTCATGTTTGGAAAATGGAAGGCCTTCATCTTGTCCCTTTTCACAGGTGTCGTTATAGGCATTACTGCCCTAACCCTGTGTGGATGTTGCCTTATTCCGTGTGCACGTGGGCTAATAATGCGTGCAATTGATCATTCCATCTCACACCAAATGACTATAGAAAGTATGGCTTTACTTAGAGACAGTGCTACCCTTGAGTCCTTCCACATCCCCAACTGGGAACCTCCATATAATGAAACTGATAGCATTGAGTTAAATTGATTTGGCCTAATCTGGGAACATAATGATGAAATGTTTTGAAAATCTTTGTGAATTAACATTTCTGATGAACTGTCCCTACTGTTGCTTAGCCTTATTAAATCCTGATCATGTAATTATCATAAAATGATAAAAGGGGCGATGTGTGAGGGAAATTTCAAAATTTAGGTAACACTGTTTTCACACTTCTCACAGACCCACTATCAAACCTGCTTACACCAGTGCCTCCTCACCTTTTGCTCCCCAGCAAGACATCCTGTCTCTGGCCACACAAAGAAGTGATTAGGTAGATATCAACTATAAAACTACCTACACCTGAACATTTGCTTCCCAGAAGGGAGCCTACGGGAACCAGCACAAATCATCGATCTCAAGAACTTAAAAGACTATGAAGATAAAAGGACAAAGTAACATGAACTTGTTAATTAAGACTCCTGACCACATTGTATGAAGGTTGATTTGCATTGACTCATCCCTTTGTTCTTTGTGTGAACCCAGCTGTTGAGTTGTATGTATAAAAGGCTGAACAACCTACACATCTTGGTCAATCAGATTGGCCTGCTCTAGAGTGTAGCTCTGTTTTGCTCTGCATGTTTCTCTATTTGCTGATTAAATTCACCATTATCATTCACTTGTAAGTTGCCTTTTTGCCTCCTAACTTGCCTTACAGTTTTTTGCCACGACACTTAACATGTAAAACTTTCTTAAACGATTCATAACCAAAAGATTAAGTGATTGATTAAGACAGTTCAATTAAACAAAATTAACAACTAACTATGTAACTCTGAGTAAATTATTGAATGTTCATACTGTACATGCAAAACAACTGTAAAAAACAAATACAGCATACTTGAGTAAGTATAATTTTAAGATACTGTTAGTTTCATTTGGAGTTATTTCAACCTGGCTACAAGTAAGAGGAAATATATGTTTACTTGTAGTTACTTTGTAGATGCAGGTTTTAAACTATAAAGAAATTAACTCATAAATGTGGATACTTACTTTATTAAGTATGATGCAGCTGTCTGTATAAAAAATGTTTAAAATCACTTTTACATGCTTGAACAAAGTAATGTATCAATAATAACCTTTTATAATCGTTTGTGGTTTATATAATCGGTGGTTCTTTTACTTTTGGTACTTTAAGGACTATTTTGTAATAACATCTCAAACATTAACTAGAGTGGCCACACTTACTAAACCCTTTCTGGGGCATGAGGGGTGTTATGAGTGAAGAAAGACCATCCTGTAAGATGTAAATGAGTTCCAGAGCCAACTATTCCTCAGTCTGAAGAAGCTAATTTGCTAATGAAACTTTTTCATATTCCACCATATTCATGCAGAGACAGAGAGAAGACTAAAGGGGTTCACAAACTTTCAAATGCCAAGGCACTGTTTAGCCATCAGGTGAATAACTTTCTCTGGCCCTCTATAGGACATTTAAGCACAGCTTCCATTTTATATAGTTGACATCTTAAAAAAACATGACATCACATACATGTGGCACAAGTTGAATGACAGTAATGCATGAAGTATGTATTATTACACAGGCAACATTGCTGTATCCTCCATTTGAAGACAATTTGTCCAACTGGACTGATGGACTAATTTTTATGTAGCTGGCATTTGACTCACTAATGATCAAAACATGACATTGATAGACTTCTTGATTATGGAGATTATGGAATTAAAGTTTTATGGTATTTATGCATGAAATCTGTAGTTGCTGTTCTTTTGAGCACCTAAATGAAACAGATAATATTATTTGACTGGTTCTTATGCTGTTTGAAACATGCTTTGTGCCTTTGTGTATGATTGTGTGTGTGTGTGTGTGTGTGTGTGTGTGTGTGGTTGTGCCAGAATGCAGTGCAGCTTCCTCCTCGTCAGATAAAGACAAGGTAAGTGAGAAAGTATTCTTTGTGTTGAAACGTCAAAGATCATCCTAGTTTCTGTACCAAGACTGTTGTCTTCACGAGGGTGTTGTGGTGTCTGAATGCCATAACAGCAGAAACTGGTGGAGGGATTAGAGTCCATGATAACGAAATGTATTTAGTCACAGGATCCTTTTGTAAAGGGCGAGAGGTAAAACCCTTAATAAATAATGTCAGAATGTGTTTGAAAATCTTGATTACACATCGAGTGGGGGATGGGCATGACGTGAAGCTTAAATGCAAGGACATTTTGCCACTGGGAGGACCATCGAATGTTTACACCATTAATGCAGATTTCAATTCGTCTGTCCTATTTCAGATGCCTTGTGATGAAAATTCCAAGCCTGATACCAAGCAGCCAGATTCAGCTTTGGCTGAAAATCAAACTGTAAGTTACATTAATTAGTGCATGAGATGTGTAATGGTTGACTGTATGTGGGGAAATTTGGAAAAACCTGCTTTTATTCATGCTTTTCATGGCATGATGATTCATGTCTGCTGTGCACACGTTAGTAGTGAAAGTCGCAGAAGATGCTGAATCATCAATAGTTCTTGGATAGACTACATATTGTTGCGGTTTCTATTTAGCAGATATCATGCCTCAAAGTGTTGCCTCTTTCACACATTTACAGGACTTGTGTGATGAGACTTTAGTGGTTGTGCCAGAATGCAGTGCAGCTTCCTCCTCGTCAGATAAAGACAAGGTAAGTGAGAAAGTATTCTTTGTGGACACTGAATTGGGGTTTTGTGTTGAAACGTCAAAGATCATCCTAGTTTCTGTACCAAGACTGTTGTCTTCACGAGGGTGTTGTGGTGTCTGAATGCCATAACAGCAGAAACTGGTGGAAAGGTTAGAGTCCATGTTAACGAAATGTATTTAGTCACAGGATCCTTTTGTAAGGGCGAGAGGTAAAACCCTTAATAGATAATGTCAGAATGTGTTTGAAAATCTTGATTACACATCGAGTGGGGGACGGACTTGATATGCACAGTTTAATGATAGCAAATTGCATCACCTTCCATTAGACTGGTCATAAAAATTTCGAAATTTTATCTATTTTTCGCAAGGGAAAAATGTTTTATTTTATTTTTATTATCAATAAGTCCCAATCCAAGACTGAAAGCTCAATATAAACTTTATTTCAGTCAGAGGGAAAAGCATTCCTTTTAACCAATTTTGGAGCATATGCAGAAATATGTTGCTCTTATTTTTAAAAATGTAGAAACCTACAATTTTATGATAATTAGTTGCATACTTGATGTGATGTAACTATGCTATTGACAAATTGTGGAGATCCAGAACTGTTTTTTAAAATATGAGGATTAATGATGGCTATAGTCAGTGATTTTTACATCATAGTTCTACTATAAGAAAGCAGCAATTTCTTGTCTACGTGGCTCAGAGCTTTGTTCAACCATTATGGCTTTAAGAAAAATAAGATGTGAGTAGGGGTGCATATTTGATGCCTACTATAGAGTTTGCCAGCTGGAAAAGTGTTTAGGATTTTGTGTAACACCTTTTATTGCCTACTCATTTCCTTACTGATCAAAAATAGAGAAAAAACAATGAGCTGGTATTATCTGTAGATATGCAGTAATAGACAGCTGAGACCCAGAGGTGCTCCTTGCTAGCAGGCAAGGCAGGCAACTCTTTGGGGGGCCCAGGCCAGTCGGGGCCCCCACGGTTGACAAAAGTTAAATTATGTACAGCACTGGCTGTGTGCAGAATTTACAGTGACATTACCAGTCACAGACCTTCCAAAGAGCGCCCCAGTTGTGCATGATTCAGTGTAAACAAATGGGTTTAATGAAAACCAGCTAACAAAAATCAAGAGGCATTATCAATTTAAATTTAATAATCATAATAAATAATAATAATAATAATAAAAATAAAGTGTTAGGTAACAGCTGCCAATATAGTTGTAATTGTTGTGAAGAGAGAGTTGAGTAACAGAACTTTGTTTCACATTGTTTTTTTTGTTTTTTTGTTTTTGTTTACTGTGACGTTTAACATTAGTTAACTAAGTTAGCAGAGCAGCCTAATGTGTCCAGCTTTGCTGAAGTCAGATTTAGGATACCAGAATTTACCTTGTTAGCTTAGCTGGTTATAGCTAACTTGGACAATACTTTTTCTCTAGTAAATTGATGGAAGCTGTATCTGAACTAAGCTAACTGTGAAGCTATGAAAGGAAAGAATGTTATGAAATTTAGATGCAAAGAAATATAAACAAGTGTACTATAAATAATACGTTGTATAAATCTAAATTATGCTATGTGTGGTTTTAAAAAGTGGTTTTAAGATAAATACATTTTTGCCTAGGGGCCCAAAAAGTCTAGGATTGCCATTGCTGAGACCTGGTTCTTATGAGCTGCAACCTTATCCACACTGGTTTCTGGTTATCTGTACGTTGCATTGAGATCACATAATGTATTCTGTTCATTAAAAGTGAGTGTTGGACCGAAGGTAAAGTAGTATTTTATTACCTTGATGTGTTTATAGGGCAACATCACCAATTTTCAACTTGCTCTCCATATCTTTAGTTTAGGGTGTAAATGTACAATAACATTACCCAGAGAAGGTTTACGTCATTAGGAGTTCAGATAATATCATCTGGAGGAGCTCTGGAAAAGCAGGTTGATCACGATCACAACCTCCATAGTGTGGACGAGATGACATAATCTGAACTGAAGTTTGAAGTTAAAAACCATAATTGTATATTTACACCCTTAACTAAAGCCATAGGGACCAAGTTGAAAATTGGTATTATAAGTATTAATTCCTATCCACTAACTTTAATACAGTTGTTTTCGCTGCAATGTATAATTGAGTGCACAAGTTTGCATCTGAAATGATCTGAAAAGATTTTTTTCCCCATGAACAGAATATTTAATCCATTCAGCTGGTACAGATGTTCCAATATTATGTTGTAAAAATATACTAGTACTTTTGTCATTTAACAGTAAGGGCTTTGAAATTGACATAAATGAAAAATAAGGGGAAACATTTCCACCACCCTTACAGAATTAATTACTTTTAAATGAAGGGAGTTTTGTACAAGCTAAATGGGCATTAAATTATATACTTTTGCTTTTGTTTTGTTTGCTTTAGTATTTATTTTGCTTAGTTTTTCTCTTCTAGTGATGTCAACATTAGAGATGCAAACTTTTACGCTCAATGGAAAAATTCGAAATATTATTGAGTAAAAACAAAAATTATATTTTTCCATGTGCAGTGCCGCCATGTCGTTTCCAGTGCTGTTATCTCCAGCTTGGATTCTTGTGGAGATTGCAGAGGACCTTTGGCTAGCGTAAAATGGCTTGGGTTAAAATGCAAATGTGAGTATACTGTACTGTATGTGCTTGTACTTTTCATTAATGTAGGTGTTTTATTGGTTTGTGACCCTCTTCCAAAAAAAGATGTTTTTAATTTAGTTTTTTTTTTCTTTTCAAGTCATTATTTCTTAAACATGTTTAATATCTGGTCCCCTGCCAAATCTGACCAGTGACGACATGTACACCCGCATGTCGTCATTCAACCGCTGGCTGTCTAGGTGGTGTCCAGCAAACGATGTGGGCTACATAGACAATTGGAAACGTTTTTGGGGAAAACCTAGGCTGATTAGGAGAGATGGCATCCATCCTACTTTAGATGGTGCAGCTTTCTTATCCAGAAATATGGCTGGTTTTATTAAACAACCAAAAGTATGACAATCCAGAGTTGAGCCTAGGATGCAGAGATCCAGTCCTACACGCCTCTCTGCAGTGTCCTTACAACCGTCACCCCCCCACAACTCCCACATACCTATAGAGACCTAAATTACATAAAGTAAATATGACAACAAGAGGAGTTAATCATAATAACCTAATAAAAGTTAAGACTACTCCTCTTACAGAACAAAACCCCAAAACTATTAAATGTGGATTATTAAATATCAGATCTCTCTCTTCTAAATCTCTGTTAGTAAATGACTTAATAAGTGATCATCAATTCGATTTATTCTGTCTCACTGAAACTTGGTTGCAGCAGGAAGAATATGTCAGTTTAAATGAGTCAACCCCCCCAAGTCATATTAATTACCATGTTCCTAGAAGCACAGGCCGAGGTGGAGGAGTTGCAGCAATCTTCCATTGTAGCTTATCAATAATTCCTAGACCTAAACATAGTTATAACTCATTTGAGAGTCTTACTCTTAGCCTTTCACACCCAAACTGGAAAACTCAAAAACCACTATTATTTGTCATCGTGTACCGTCCTCCAGTCCCTTATTCAGAGTTTTTGATTGAATTTTCTGATTTTCTATCTGATTTAGTGCTTAGTACAGATAAAGTCATTATAGTGGGTGACTTTAACATCCATGTAGATGCTGACAGTAACTGCCTGAGCACTACGTTTAATTCATTATTAGATTCAATTGGTTTTTCCCAAAATGTAAATAAACCCACTCACTGTTTTAGTCACACGTTAGACCTTGTCCTTACGTATGGAATTGAAGCGGATAATTTAACCATATTTCCTCACGACTCTCTTCTGTCTGACCATTTTTTAATAACATTTGAATTTACAATAACAGACTATATAGCAGGTAGGGAAAAATTCCACTATAGCAGATGCTTAAGTGAAAAAGCTGTCAACAAATTTAAAGAAATTATTTCTTCATCATTTGCTTCACCATATGTTAATACAATGGAAAGTAGTCTCCTTAATGTTACTCCTGCACAAGTAGATTATCTTGTTGACAATTCTGCTGCCTCACTACGTACAATACTCGATAGTGTTGCCCCTCTAAAAAAGAAGGCAGTAAACCAGCAGAGGCGATCTCCATGGTATAGTTCACAAACACGCAACTTAAAACAGGAAACACGAAAGTTAGAAAGGAAGTGGCGTTCCAGAAAGTTAGAAGAATCTCATTTAGCCTGGAAAAATAGTTTAAAAATGTACAAAAAAGCTCTCAGTGATGCCAGAACAGCATATTATTCATCATTAATGGAAGAAAATAAGAACAACCCCCGGTTTCTGTTCAGCACTGTAGCCAGGCTGACTAAGAGCCATAGTTCTGTTGAGCCTACTATTCCCTTAACTTTGAGCAGCAATGACTTCATGAGCTTCTTTATGAATAAAATTGTAGCTATTAGAGAACGAATTCACCAGATCCTCCCCCCAAAAATTACAGATAGATCTTCATGTTCAACAGTGCTAGAGTCATCGATAAGGCCCCACTCCCTGTTAGACTGCTTTTTACCCATAGATCTCTCTGAGCTAACTTCAATTATTACCTCATCTAAACCAACAACCTGTCTGCTAGACCCTATTCCAACTAAGCTGCTCAAGGAAGCTTTACCCTTAATAGATACATTCATATTAGATATCATAAATCTATCTTTAGAAACAGGCTATGTACCACAGGCCTATAAGGTAGCTGTAATTAAACCATTACTTAAAAAACCCTGTCTTGACCCAGGTGTTTTAGCCAATTACAGACCAATATCTAATCTCCCCTTTATTTCTAAAATAATTGAAAAAGTAGTCGCAAAACAATTATGTGATCACATTCATAGGAATAATTTGTATGAAGACTTTCAGTCAGGATTTAGAGTTCATCATAGTACAGAAACAGCACTGGTAAAAGTCACCAACGATCTTCTCATGGCCTCAGATACTGGACTCATCTCTATACTTGTTCTGTTAGATCTTAGTGCTGCATTTGATACCATTGATCATAACATTTTATTACAGAGACTGGAACATGAAAATGGAATTACAGGAACTGCACTAGGTTGGTTTAAATCTTATCTATCTGATAGATTTCAATTTGTTCATGTTAATGATGAATCCTCCATGCACACAAAGGTTAGCTATGGAGTTCCACAAGGCTCTGTGTTAGGACCAATACTTTTTACTTTATATATGTCTCCTTTAGGCAACATTATTAGAAAACACTCCATAAATTTCCAATGTTATGCTGATGATACCCAGCTATATTTATCTATGGAACCAGATGAAAATAATCAGTTAATAAAGCTTCAAGCATGCCTACAAGACATCAAGGCCTGGATGTCCCACAATTTTTTACTTTTAAACTCAGACAAAACTGAAGTCATAGTATTTGGGCCCAAAAATCTCAGAGATATGATGTCCAACCATATTGTCACACTAGATGGCATAAGTCTGGCCTCCAGTACTACTGCAAGGAACCTTGGAGTTATTTTTGATCAGGATCTATCCTTTAACTCACATATAAAACAAATCTCTAGAACAGCCTTCTTCCACCTACGGAACATTGCCAAAATTAGGAGCATCCTGTCTCAAAGTGATGCCGAAAAACTGATCCATGCATTTGTTACCTCTAGGTTGGACTACTGTAATTCCCTACTTTCAGGATGCCCCAGTAACTCCCTAAAGAGCCTGCAATTAATCCAAAATGCTGCAGCAAGAGTGCTGACTGGAACTAGCAAGAGAGATCATATTTCACCTTCACTAGCTTCTCTCCATTGGCTTCCCATTAAATGTAGAATAGAATTTAAAACCCTGCTTCTTACATATAAAGCTCTGAATGGTCAGGCTCCATCATATTTAGAAGACCTCATAGCACCATATCATCCCAGTAGACCACTTCGCTCTCAGAATGCAGGCCTACTTGTGGTTCCCAGAATTTCCAAAAGTAGAATGGGAGGTATAGCCTTTAGCTATCAAGCTCCTCTCCTGTGGAACCAGCTCCCAGTTCAGATTCGGGAAGCAGACACTCTCTCTACTTTTAAGTCTAGGCTTAAAACCTTCCTTTTTAATAAAGCATATAGTTAGTTATAGTTATGCTGCCATAGGCTTAGACTGCTGGGGGACCCACCCCCCATGCACTGAGCTCCTTTCCTCCTCTTGACCATCTCTCCTCTCCTCTCATCCCGCAATTGTCACCACTGTATGTCATTAACTCTGTGTGTTCTCTCCCGTAGTTGTCTTTGTCCTCCTCTGTCCCCTTCTCTCTGTCCCTTTCTGCAGGTGTCCCCCGGCTTTGAAGCTGTGTGTCTTCCAGCGTGAAGCTACTGATCCTACCAATCTGCCAGATGTTTTGTTGTTGCTTTTGTTGCTCTGTTCTTTTCTCTCTCCCCTTTCCACTCACCCCAACCGGTCGAGGCAGATGGCCGTCCACCCTGAGCCTGGTTCTGCTGGAGGTTTCTTCCATTAAAGGGAGTTTTTCCTCTCCACTGTTGCCTATGGCTTGCTCCAGGGGGAATTGTTGGGTTCTCTTTATATATCTTTATAATCTTGACTTTATTCTGTAAAGTGCCCTGAGATGACTTTGTTGTGAATTGGCGCTATATAAATAAAGTTGAATTGAAATTGAATTGAAGTTGAATTAATACCTTCAGCAGTTGTCTTAAGTGTGTGGTGTTTTAGTGTACTGAGCTGATGACAAAAATAAATTATTATTTAAAATTCTTATTTTCAGTATGTTCAAGGTCATGGCACAAAAGCTGCTTTATAAAGAGACAAGAGTTACTGGTATGTTTAATTTTTTTTCACGCACTTTTGAGGGTTTTTGTGTGAAGGTATTGTACTGTAAACACTGTACAGTATATCTGATTGTGCAAAACATTTTTTTTTAAGCTGGACGAAAGAAACGACTCTGATGAAGAGTTAGAACCTCATATTGAAGAATCCTCAGATGAACACTACATGCCGGACTCTACTCAAAGTAGCGATGATGGTAGCGATTATAGCCTTAACATCAGTCCTCACAAACCACCACGCAAGATAACACCAGTTGTTTCAGGGACTTCTAAGAAAACAAAGAACAGTTTGTCACAATCCACTTACTGTTCTTCTAATGAACAGGACATGCTTAGGGACAAAACAAGCTCAGGTCAACCTCTCCTATGTGACTCTGCACCCTTTGAGAATGACGCCACCAAGAACAAAAATGAGACCAGACTGAGCTCCATCCCGACATAGCCGTTGGCCTGTCACCATTTGAGCAAAAAATGTCCAAGCTTTACAGCAGAGTGGAAATCATGGGCAAGAGAGGGAGAAAAGTCGCTGTTTTGTTAAACTCTGAACACCTCAATTCATTAACTCTACTTGTGGACAAGAGAGATGCATGTGGAGTTGATAAGGACAACCCCTTTCTATTTGCCAGGCCAAAATGTGGACCCACTAGCTATTACAGGGGGCAAGACTGCATCAGGGTTTTTGCAAGTCAGTGTGGTGCACAGAACCCTGAATATCTCAGGTCTACACATCTCCAGAAACATGTTGCAACTTTGTCCCAGATTCTGAACCTAAAAGATAATGAACTGGATCAACTCGCAAACTTCTTGGGCCACGACATACGGGTCCACAGAAGCTATTATCGGTTGCCAGAAGCAACAATAGAGATTGCAAAAATCTCAAAGCTGTTAATGGCTATGGAGAAAGGAACTCTTGCAAGATTCCAAGGAAAAGGTCTTGATGACATAGATTTTGAAGGTATGTGTACTAGTTTAAATATACTTTATGAAGTGCCATTATCAGTTTATTTATAAAGTATTTTACATGAACAATATAAATCCAACAATATTTGAGCAGTGAAAGTAGTGTAAAGATAAGATAAGTGATAAAGGGTCATTTGGCCACATTTGCAATAGTAAAAACAGCCTTTAGACACCCATTTAGGGCCTGAATGAATCATAGTATGCTGAACAGCAAATTTACAGATGTGGCAAAATTATTGGTACCCTTTCAATAAAAGAGAACAACCCACATATCATCACATATCTTCTGACTCGGGATCGGCTGCTCGTGAGCTAAGCGTATTGCGTCACTTCCTGTTTCTGCACACTCTTGGGTTTCTACCGAAGGACTGTTTACTGATTAATTGTAGCTGTTATTTTTACTTAAGTAAGTGATTTCTTCACACAAGAATTAATACTTAGTCGTAACATACGCTTGTATTACACAAGCACCTGCTTTTGCAAAACATAACCACCTAAAGTTTACAAATTCCACATTTCACTTATATTAGCTTCGTTAGCTTAGCAGTTATCCATTAGCAATGGCTTCTCTGTCTCCCTCTGTCTCTCCTTCTCTCACTTGCTCGGTGTGTCTCATGTTGAGTTTTTCCTCTGCCTCCTTTAGTGATAATGGTATATGTAATAAGTGTAAGGTTTTTGCAGCTTTGGAGGCGAGGCTCACGGAATTGGAAGCACGGCTCCGCACCATAGAAAACAACTCAGCTAGTCAGGCCCCGGTAGCTGGTCCGGGCCGACCTAGCGTAGCCCCTGCTAGCTGTCCCCCGGCAGTTCCCGAGCAGCCGCGAAGCGAGTCCGGCTGGGTGACGGTTCGTAAGAGATCTAATGCTACAGACGCCCGAGGTTCACCACCAGTCGGTTCACATTTCTAATCGATTTTCCCCACTCAGCGACACACCTGCTGAGAAACCAACTCTGGTAATTGGCAGCTCCATAGTCAGAAACGTGAAGTTAGAGACTCCAGCGGCCGTAGTCAAATGTCTTCCTGGGGCCAGAGCGGGCGACGTTGAATCATATTTGAAACTCCTGGCTAAGGATAAACGTAAATACAGTAATATTATTATTCACGTGGGAGTTAATGACGCCCGATTACGCAAATCGGAGGTCACTAAAATGAATGTTGAATCGGTGTGTAACTTTGCCAAAACAATGTCGGACTCCGTAATTTTCTCTGGCCCCCTGCCAAATCTGACCAGTGACGACATGTACACCCGCATGTCGTCATTCAACTGCTGGCTGTCTAGGTGGTGTCCAGCAAACGATGTGGGCTACATAGACAATTGGAAACGTTTTTGGGGAAAACCTAGGCTGATTAGGAGAGATGGCATCCATCCTACTTTAGATGGTGCAGCTTTCTTATCCAGAAATATGGCTGGTTTTATTAAACAACCAAAAGTATGACAATCCAGAGTTGAACCTAGGATGCAGAGACCCAGTCCTACACGCCTCTCTGCAGTGTCCTTACAACCGTCACCCCCCCCACAACTCCCACATACCTATAGAGACCTAAATTACATAAAGTAAATATGACAACAAGAGGAGTTAATCATAATAACCTAATAAAAGTTAAGACTACTCCTCTTACAGAACAAAACCCCAAAACTATTAAATGTGGATTATTAAATATCAGATCTCTCTCTTCTGAATCTCTGTTAGTGAATGACTTAATAAGTGATCATCAATTCGATTTATTTTGTCTCACTGAAACTTGGTTGCAGCAGGAAGAATATGTCAGTTTAAATGAGTCAACCCCCCCAAGTCATATTAATTATCAAGTTCCTAGAAGCACAGGCCGAGGTGGAGGAGTTGCAGCAATCTTCCATTCTAGCTTATCAATAAATCCTAGACCTAATCATAGTTATAACTCATTTGAGAGCCTTACTCTTAGCCTTTCACACCCAAACTGGAAAACTCAAAAACCACTATTATTTGTTATCGTGCACCGTCCTCCAGTCCCTTATTCAGAGTTTTTGATTGAATTTTCTGATTTTCTATCTGATTTAGTGCTTAGTACAGATAAAGTCATTATAATGGGTGATTTTAACATTCATGTAGATGCTGACAGTAACTGCCTGAGCACTACGTTTAATTCATTATTAGATTCAATTGGTTTTTCCCAAAATGTAAATAAACCCACTCACTGTTTTAGTCACACGTTAGATCTTGTCCTTATGTATGGAATTGAAGCGGATAATTTAACCATATTTCCTCACAACTCTCCTCTGTCTGACCATTTTTTAATAACATTTGAATTTACAATAACGGACTATATAGCAGTTAGGGAAAAATTCCACTATAGCAGATGCTTAAGTGAAAAAGCTGTCAACAAATTTAAAGAAATTATTTCTTCATCATTTGCTTCACCAATGGAAAGTAGTCTCCTTAATGTTACTCCTGCACAAGTAGATTATCTTGTTGACAATTCTGCAGCCTCACTACGTACAACACTCGATAGTGTTGCCCCTCTAAAAAAGAAGGCATTAAACCAGCAGAGGCGATCTCCATGGTATAGTTCACAAACACGCAACTTAAAACAGGAAACACGAAAGTTAGAAAGGAAGTGGCGTTCCAGAAAGTTAGAAGAATCTCATTTAGCCTGGAAAAATAGTTTAAAAATGTACAAAAAAGCTCTCAGTGATGCCAGAACAGCATATTATTCATCATTAATAGAAGAAAACAAGAACAACCCCCAGTTTCTGTTCAGCACTGTAGCCAGGCTGACTAAAAGCCATAGTTCTGTTGAGCCTACTATTCCCTTAACTTTGAGCAGCAATGACTTCATGACCTTCTTTATGAATAAAATTGTAGCTATTAGAGAACGAATTCACCAGATCCTCCCCCCAAAAATTACAGATAGATCTTCATGTACAGCAGTGCTAGAGTCATCGATAAGGCCCCAATCCCTGTTAGATTGCTTTTTATCCATAGATCTCTGTGAGCTAACTTCAATTATTACCTCATCTAAACCAACAACCTGTCTGCTAGACCCTATTCCAACTAAGCTGCTCAAGGAAGCTTTACCCTTAATAGATACGTTCATATTAAATATCATCAATCTATCTTTAGAAACAGGTTATGTACCACAGGCCTATAAGGTAGCTGTAATTAAACCATTACTTAAAAAACCCTGTCTTGACCCAGGTGTTTTAACCAATTACAGACCAATATCTAATCTCCCCTTTATTTCTAAAATAATTGAAAAAGTAGTCGCAAAACAATTATGTGATCACTTTCATAGGAATAATTTGTATGAAGACTTTCAGTCAGGATTTAGAGTTCATCATAGTACAGAAACAGCACTGGTAAAAGTCACCAACGATCTTCTCATGGCCTCAGATACTGGACTCATCTCTATACTTGTTCTGTTAGATCTTAGTGCTGCATTTGATACCATTGATCATAACATTTTATTACAGAGACTGGAACATGAAATTGGAATTACAGGAACTGCACTAGGTTGGTTTAAATCTTATCTATCTGATAGATTTCAATTTGTTCATGTTAATGATGAATCCTCCATGCACACAAAGGTTAGCTATGGAGTTCCACAAGGCTCTGTGTTAGGACCAATACTTTTTACTTTATATATGTCTCCTTTAGGCAACATTATTAAAAAAACACTCCATAAATTTCCACTGTTATGCTGATGATACCCAGCTATATTTATCTATAGAACCAGATGAAAATAATCAGTTAATAAAGCTTCAAGCATGCCTACAAGACATAAAGGCCTGGATGTCCCACAATTTTTTACTTTTAAACTCAGACAAAACTGAAGTCATAGTATTTGGGCCCAAAAATCTCAGAGATATGATGTCCAACCATATTGTTACACTAGATGGCATAAGTCTGGCCTCCAGTACTACTGCAAGGAACCTTGGAGTTATTTTTGATCAGGATCTGTCCTTTAACTCACATATAAAACAAATCTCTAGAACAGCCTTCTTCCACCTACGGAACATTGCCAAAATTAGGAGCATCCTGTCTCAAAGTGATGCCGAAAAACTGGTCCATGCATTTGTTACCTCTAGGTTGGACTACTGTAATTCCCTACTTTCAGGATGCCCCAGTAACTCCCTAAAGAGCCTGCAATTAATCCAAAATGCTGCAGCAAGAGTGCTGACTGGAACTAGCAAGAGAGATCATATTTCCCCTTCACTAACTTCTCTCCATTGGCTTCCCATTAAATTTAGAATAGAATTTAAAACCCTGCTTCTTACATATAAAGCTCTGAATGATCAGACTCCATCATATATAGAAGACCTCATAGCACCATATCATCCCAGTAGACCACTTCGCTCTCAGAATGCAGGCCTACTTGTGGTTCCCAGAATTTCCAAAAGTAGAATGGGAGGTAGAGCCTTTAGCTATCAAGCTCCTCTCTTGTGGAACCAGCTCCCAGTTCAGATTCGGGAAGCAGACACCCTCTCTACTTTTAAGTGTAGGCTTAAAACCTTCCTTTTTAATAAAGCATATAGTTAGTTATAGTTATGCTACCATAGGCTTAGACTGCTGGGGGACCCACCCCCCAATGCACTGAGCTCCTTTCCTCCTCTTGACCATCTCTCCTCTCCTCTCATCCCGCAATTGTCACCACTGTATGTCATTAACTCTGTGTGTTCTCTCCCGTAGTTGTCTTTGTCCTCCTCTGTCCCCCTCTCTCTGTCCCTTTCTGCAGGTGTCCCCCGGCTTTGAAGCTGTGTGTCTTCCAGCGTGAAGCTACTGGTCCTACCAATCTGCCTGATGTTTTGTTCTTGCTTTTTGTTGCTCTGTTCTTTTCTCTCTCCCCTTTCCACTCACCCAAACGGGTCGAGGCAGATGGCCGTCCACCCTGAGCCTGGTTCTGCTGGAGGTTTCTTCCGTTAAAAGGAGTTTTTCCTCTCCACTGTTGCCTATGGCTTGCTCCAGGGGGAATTGTTGGGTTCTCTTTATATATCTTTATAATCTTGACTTTATTCTGTAAAGTGCCCTGAGATGACTTTGTTGTGAATTGGCGCTATATAAATAAAGTTGAATTGAATTGAATTGAATAGATGTGTCAGGTGTGAAGGGTGCCTTTTCTCAGACTGCATGTTTTAGCTTTCCGCAGGTGTTCAATCAGATATAGACCAGGGATTGTAGAAGGCCACTTCACAATACTCCAGTGTCCTTATCCATTCTTTGGTGTTTTAGCTGCATGTTATGTGTCTGCATATCTGTACACTCAGAGTATATTTATGAAAAAAAATTGTTAAAAGGATGGCTACTTAAACACACTTCAATTAATGGTAGATAAGAGATTGAATCTATTTTGTGTTTGGTATTCATTGCACATATATATGTCCAATATTTTATTTTTATTTTTTTATATATAGCTGAATTGGATTTGGAACTTGACAACATAAGTGAAGATGAAGAGTCAGATTCTGCCGTTGAACAAAGGGGTATGTATTCAATGTTGTTGTTTTTGCACAGCTACATCTTAATACATTGTTAACATCTAATGTTTAGTTAAAATGTAAATCATTCTACACAGCGTGTAATATATCAAAAGTAACCCTTCCCTTTTGGGGGTTATCACTAAGCTTTTTGATTAAGTCTCTACATATCAGGAAGTTGAGTAAGGGCAACTAGACTTTTCCTTGTTAGGTCAAAACATTTCATTTTGTACATTCATCAGTGTGAAAGACTGACTAAAGCTACTTTGCATGACAAGTAAAACATTTTGAATGAACAAAGTCCAGTTGCTATGACTCAATTTCCAGATAACTTCATCTGCATGACTGAGAATCTTCACAGATGTAAATCTTCTCACACCTGGATTTAAACGCTTTTGTGCTCAATCCTGTGAAGCTCCATCAGATTGGATGGAAAGTGTTTTCATTTTTATTGCATTGGTTTCATCAGATAGTGCTTTGGTTTTTGCCCAAAGTCTTTTTTTTTTTCTTATTTAATTTTGCTGCATCAGGCCACAGACTCATTGTTCTCATGTTTCCAGAGGCTTTTAAATGCTGATTGGCTGACTCCAAGGTCACGGTCATTGTTGGATTAGTCAGTTTAGTTAGACAGACAGCTTTAGAAAAAGTCCTGGTAGTTTCAGACATCTTACTCTTTGCAATTACTGAACTGCTATGCTCCTGGGAACATTCAATGCTTTAGAAATTGTTTTGTACCCTTGTGTCCTGATAGTTTCACAACAAAATACTATTGTTGAGTTTCTTGGACTTTATGGTTTGGTTTTTGTCCTGATATGCACTGTGAAATGTGGGACCTTTTTTATATGTACATTTCTATCTGTCTTAACTATGGCCAGTCAGTTAAATTTCCTAGGTTTTTAAGAAAACCTTTGCTGAAATACCTTTATTTGTTTTTTTTAATCAATTTGCTGGGGGTTATTTTTGTTTATTTTTTTTATTCTAATTCAACTTTAATGTTGTCATCTTCATGTTACTCAGGGCTTGTGAATGATAGTATTTTGCTTTCTATGAAAATATTTATTTTTAATTTTATTTCTCTATAGAACAACAGACAACTTCTGAGACAACTATGCCCCATGATAAGACCGTGAGCTCTACAGGTCTGTGTCCTATGTTACTCTTGGCATGAAATAATCTTTCTTCTTGAGATTTCATAAGGTCAAACTATTTGGATTGAGTTAAAATGGATTTTGTTTTAATTCTTGCATATGAGTCTACACATAGTTTGTGATTTGGTTTTGTTTCTCTCTCTATAGGACAAAAAACAATACCCCATGAAGAGACCGTTAGCATCAGAGGTGTGTGTTTGATGAGGTGTAAGACCATGCAATAACACAATATTTTTTTGTGTGTATTAAAGTGATCAATTTGGAACTCATGTGTTCCTAATTTTATGCCCTCTCCCTTATGTATATACATAGGGTGCCTCAATTAATGCTGTCTTGCCAAAGATCACTAACAAATGCTGACATCATGTCTTCGAGACATCTCTGTCATAACTAAGTTACCAATAGTTAAGATTATATGTATTTACATATGTATCTTTAACTGATTTTTCACATTGCCGCACCATTTGGATTTTAGTTTTGTTTTTCTATCAGGAAAAATAGAGAAGCACCAGGTTGTTGCTGAGAGCTAAGACAGTCCAGCTTTTGTTGGTTTTAAACAAATATTTAACTATACTGTATTAATGTTCTTGTTACTCTTGTTTTATTTTTTAAATCATTGATTTATTTATTGTTTTCTATAGAACAAAGAACAGCGCCACTTGATGAGACCGTGAGCTCCACAGGTGTGTATGACAAACTTTCTCCTACATACTCTGTTAGGATTTCTCATGGTTAAATTGTGTATATGTTTGTTTTAAAAAAAATTTAAATCAAGACTAAAATCAGACAGTTATTTTTAAAAACATTGTAAAAGCCATTTTTGCAGTTATTACAGCTTTGAATCTTTTTTGGCTTGGTCACTTCAGACTTCTCACAACTAGATTAAATGGGACACCATCATTTTATTCATATAATTTATATTTTTTCCATAGAAAAAAAACAATGCCCCCTGATACCACGGTCAGCGCCAGAGGTATGTGTGCCTGTGTATAACATGTGTATGTTAGAAACAATCTTCAGTGGCAGTTAGATTATGTAAACATATCTAAGATTTCACATGGTCAAACTTTGGATTCTAGACTTCAAATTGATTTTAAGTATGTCTTTTATCCTTCAGGAAAAAGAACGAAACCCCATAATGATGTTGAGAGCTCTGCAGGTATTTAAGAAATTGACAGATATGTTATTCAGTTTTTAAAGGGACTTTATCCAATAAGGTGTCAATTCAGATTTAAGATTCAAAAACTGAGATAAAGGATAGGATACATTTTAAGAATTTATTTCTTGTCAGTAATCAATTGTAAATGTTATTCAAGGCATGGGATAAAATTTCTCATATGCTATCTGTTAAGACATCCCATGGCCAAACTTTTTCAGTTGTAGAGTTGAAATTAGATTTTAACTGTTCTTTTTCCCTCTCAGGAAAAAGAAAAAAGCTCAAGGATGATGCAAAGAGCTCTGGAGGTAAGTAGATAAACATTTTTTTTTAAACATTATTCAATATTAATGTAGTCATGTTCATGCAGGTCCGTAACATTTTTAAAATGGTCTTAAAATTTTTTTGTGAAATCCTAATTGTCAAACATTTAAAATTGCCTTATTGTGGTTTTAGTATCATGTTTATTTCATGCATTTTTCCCCAACATTTAAATTTTACAAGTCATCAGTCACTATTTAAGGAAGAAATTCGACACTTTTGCGTTATGAAAAGACCACTTGCAACTAATTCAAGCCAAATTTTTACTACATTTGGAATATAAAAACTCAGTTAGTTTTAGCAAGCTAGTTAAGAAATTATTATATTGGTCATTTTATGTGCCAAAGCAGACTTGACCCAAAGTATATCCAAAGTCTTTTATATGATCATGCTTGCTTAACCTGTGGTTCCTTTATGTTGAATTTCTCTAGTCTCTTGTATGCGCTCTTGTCGTGGCAAAAACTATAAGGCAAGTTAAAGAGCCAAAAGGCAGCTCACAGTCTTGTTTATGGTGAGTTTAATCAGCAAGACAGAGAAACATGCAGTGCAGAACAGAACTACAGTACACCCATGAGTGGGTCTATCAGATTGACAAGGTTTTGCTGGTTATTGGTTCCTTTTAACCACTCAGGTCAGCAGCTGAATTTACATAATTCTCAATGCAAATCAACCTTACAGAACATGCACACAGTGGTCAGGAATCTAATTAGCAAATATCTGAGAGCACTCTTCTCCTATGTGTTCCCTGCTGGGACAGCTTCCTGATGAAGCTCTGGTATAAAGACAGTGCAGAAAGATGGTCTGCTGAGGTGCGAATGTAGCATTTGGTCACCATAAACGAGCATTTTGCATTTGAAGGAATATTTCTCTCTCAGCTCTGTTGAGAAATGCTAATGAACCAATAATTGATGATACATTGGCATTGTTAGCTGTGTGTTTTTGTTTTTGTTTTTATTTATACACAGACACCTCATCATTTGAAAACTGTTGGTTATTGGATGCTGCAACTGATCACACCACACCAATGCAGTTTTATATCAGAACCATTAAGACTCAACTGTTTAGTTATTCATTTTCAACATCAAGTTACAAAGTTGTGACAAACCATCAATAACTTTCATAACTGTAAAGTCTGACTAATGACTCTCCCAGCTAGGATGTAATCATCAGAAACCGTTGTCATTACAGGTAAATGACAGATGAACGCATGTCTTATAGGTCTAATAACACATTTCTTTATTACCTCTTCTTACTCCATCAGTGGGAGGAACTAAGACTTAACAAAAAGATGCAAGTGAGGAAAATGATTATCCTTAGAGACTTTGGATGTAAACCTAGAGTTGTGGCGCAAAGCTCTTTTGATGATGGTTGTACAATGCAACCATCAATGCAGTTTTTGGCATTTTTTGAAAATGAGCAGAGAGAGAGCAGACAGCAGAAGAGTTTGTTTTGTTTTCTTTGAGTATTGTCATCAAGCTTCAGAATTTTGGCAGTATTTACCATGGATGCTCAACATCACGACAATATTTACACTCTCATCCACTTTATCAGACATACCTGTACAATGTTATGCTGTTAAAACAGCTTTTCCACAAATTCTACTTTGCAAAGCTGATAAATACTCAGTTTTTGTTGGTCAGCAAGATATTTCTCTTTGATTCACCCTATTTAATTATGAGTTGGCTAACACAACTAAGAAAATATGATCTTTGTAAAAGTAAAATTTGTGGCAGAGCGGTCTTATTTTAAAGCATCAGATTGTACGCATGTGCCCATTAAAATGGCAAACCTGCAAACCCGTATGAAATTAGTGTAGCAGGTACACTTTAGCAATGTACACTACTACTATTTGTCACTGTTGGGGAGACTGCTTTAAACTCCTGTGTCTGCTTATGTAAGTTGTTATTGCGTTCTTATTTTTTCCTGTGTTGTTTTTCAGAGACCCCCGGAAGGAGAGTTGTCAAGAGACCATGGAGCTCAGTAGAAGTCAGTGCTGTCATGAAGCATTTCAAAACGCACATTTCCAAAGGACATCTTGCAACCAAAGCTGAGTGTGAGCAGTGCAGGCTTGCTGAGGACCCAGTATTAAGCGAAAGAACTGTACAAAATATCAGAGATTTTGTTAGGAACCGAGGTTTGACATTCAAAAAAATGTCTTGAAAGGTTATTGTAAGTATTGGTGGCCTCATGTTTAGTTTATAATGGAGGTTATCAAGTCTTGTTCATCTGAGTACAAGTTTCCTGAAAAGGCATCGGGCTTTGTTAACATAAAGCATACTAGAAAATGAACATTGTAGGTTATTGTAAGGATTGGTGGCCTCTTGTTTAGTTTAAAATGGAGGTTCTCAAGTCTTGTTCATCTGAGTACAAGTTTCCTGAAAAGGCAATGGCCTTTGTTAAAATAAAGCATACCAGAAAATGAACATTGTTTAGCTGGTCCTTTCTTATTGGTTGGTAAGACTTAATCGCTATAGAGTCACTCATCCAGAATTTAAATTACTATAGAGCTCCATGGAATAAATTTGCTTCTGATTATTGGTATCTTTTAAGGACGGTACATGTTCAACTATAAGAAAAGGACAAAACAAAATTTCAAGTTGCAAGTCTGCTTCCCTTGAGGTTCATGTTGGGTTTCAAGGGTCTACCTGAAGTTTTTATTCTTTAAAGGTAATGAGTGTTATGGTATGTATACAGTGTGTCCAGTTATGCCAGGTTTGTTGTCATAACTACGGATTGGTTCTAATTCTTTGTCTGTGTGTGTGTGTGTGTGTGTGTGTGTATATTGTCCATATTGTATTGACAATTTAGGTAACTCATAACTAGGGATGTGTTCAGATTTTTTTAGGTGTATGAGCAGTGTCCATTTAAAGCATGTATGCCCTTATAACTAGGGGCTAGTTCTAATTCTTTGTGCGTGTGTGTAGTGTTCAGGTAATGCAGGTTTGTCCTCATAGCTAGGGATGTGTTCCTATTCTGTATGTGTATGTGTAGCTGTATAGGAAATGTCTATTTAAAGCACATATGTCCTTATAATCAAGGGTTCGTTCTGATTCTGTGTGTGTATGTAAAAGTTGTGTCAAGTTAAGTCAGGTTTGTCCTCATAACCCCTGATTAATTCCGGAAACTCCCCCTTCCCGCCCACTTCCCTCCCCCGTCCTCACACTCCAGTACAGAATCAGGTTTTCATATCTTATAAATGGTTAGTCAGAATTGAATCTTGAGTAGACAGCTTTGCTCCTAAAGTTAAGATGAGCAATCAGATGTTAAGTTTGTGTCTCTAAAACAAAGGGAAAGGTGGGCCCCCATAGTCCTGTTGTGTACTGGTTTCGGAAAACTGTCCTGATAAACCACCAGTACCTGTATGTGTGTGTGTGTGTGTGTGTGTGTGGTTGTGTTTGCACATACATGTGTTGTCTCAGGCTGAGGGCTGGGCCTTGATTTGGAACCAGGAAGTCCAACTGTTCCTGTCCGTCAGTATGAGTCTAGCTGGAGATAAACCCAACGACCTGACAGAGGGGAGCAAATGGATATGGGCTTAGGAGTGGGATACCAAGCAAGCCAAAGAGTGTAGTGATAACAGTAACAAATTAGCAAACTAGCACATTCATATTTAGGGTGCAAAATCCTAGGGGAGGTGTTGCACAAGAAGTGTTTATCTCAATTTGGTTGTTGTTTTTTGTGTGTGAAAGAGGTTTGGCCATAGTAATAGAATTTAGTGAGCATTGCCACTTGTCATTACTCCTGTAAATATGTGTTAGTAGGTGAACATCATCACTACTCACTTCTGCAGTGCTTTTCACAATACCCTCAGACTAGAGATGAGCTATGGCTCCTGACAGCCACATGGCACCCTGCCAGAGTGCAGCTCTGTTTGCTTAAGCATCATAGCATTTTAGTCTTGGCTTTCAGACACTGTATCCCTCTGACTACTCCCTGTACTTAAGTTTTATCTGTGGGTGTCATGCAACAACATGATGGACACGTGACCCCAGTGTGTGTGTATGAGAGAGAGAGGCTTAGTTCCTCATCACAGAGTAGATGGGAGGCAGGACAAGAGGTGAAACGCTTGAGCTGACAATGTCCATGCTCGTTACTGCATGTGAAATCCGAGTTCTGTGACCAAAAAAAGACAATGAAAATTGCTTATTATAACACCCATTACAATAAATATAAGCATCACAACTCAGTTTGCGATCGCCCTGAACAATCAGGGAATCTTCCATTCCTCATTAAATCAAACCAGCTGTAGTGCTACAGGTGTTGGCCGTTGTAGCAATCAGATGAAGAACAGCTTGACACCAGAGGCAAACATCACAAGACACAGATTGAAAAACCATGTGGTCCATCATAGACCACAAAAGTACAAGTTACAGCAGTCCAAACTGACCATCAACATGGCAGCACTGTATTGTTAAAAAACAACACAAAAACAACTAAAAGCATCACCCCTACTATGAGTTTTAATTTGAATTTAATTAAATAGTTAATTTAATTTAATTTAATTTAATAAAAGCACATGAAATATTGCACCAATAAGACATTATTTTTTGTTCCTCTTTTAAGTAAAACCTTTTATGTCAGTAAAATCTAATTAATAAGCAAACAAGCCAAATGTGATGGTTAAGAGTTTTCTGCTCTCGATCATAACCTAGGACAAAGAATGTTTGGAGTCCAAACATACATAAAAACAGAATGCAATGATTTGCAAATCTCATCAACCCATATTTTATTCACAATAGAACATAAACAACATATCAGATGTTGAAACTATGGCATTTTACCATTTCATGAAAATATTAGCTCATTTTGAATTGAATTGTATATGAAGCAACATATCTCAAAAAAATTGAGACAGGGTGATGTTTATCATTGTGTAGCATCACCTCTTCTTTTAACAACTATCTGTAAACATCTGGGAAGTGAGGAGACCAGTTGCTGGAGTTTTAGGAGAGGAACGTTCCCCATTTTTTTATTTTATGATGTGCCAAATGTTTTCTGTTGGTGAAAGGTCTGGACTGCATTCAGGCCAGTTCAGCACCCGGACTCTTCTCCTGTGAAACCACGCTGTTGTGATGGATGCAGTTTGTGGTTTAGCATTGTCTTGCTGAAATATGCACGGTCTTTCCTGAAAAAGACATCTGGATGGGAGCAAATGTTGCTCTAAAACCTCTATGTACGTTTCAGCATTGATGGGGCCTTTCCAGATGTGGAAGCTACCCAAAACATAAGCACTAATTCACCCCCTTATCATCAGAGATGTGGATTGCGCAGCGAACTGTGTTCACATGCAGTGCATCCAGTTTTGACCTTCAGCCTTGTCCCTTGTACACAGAGATTCCTCCTGATTTTCTGAATCTTTTGATGATATTATGTACTGTAGATGGTGGAATCTTCAAATTCAATTTTATGTTCATTTTTCTGAAATTGTTCCTTAATTTTTTGGTGCAGTTTGTGACAGATTAGTGAACCATTACCCATCTTTACATGACATGAAACAGTACATACTAGACAGAATAAGTAGTGTATGTACATATATGTGGTTGCATACAGTGTATGTGCTAGTTGTGTTTACGCTTTGGCCCGTAACAGAGAAAAATAAGGATTTCTATCCTACAGTGCACTCGCAGCCCTTCACTTTTTTCTGTTTCATTATGTTACAGACTGATGCTGCAATTGCTTTAACACATTTTTTTCAAAAATCCCATTGAGTGAAAACAGAATTATCGAAATGTATGTACATGTATTAAAAAGAAAAACTATTCAGACCATTTACTCAGTTCTTGTTGAATCACCTTTGGCAGCAATTACTTTTTACTTTTTTTACTTTTTAAGTCTTAAGTCTTTTCTTAAGTCTTTTTAAATATGATGCAACAATCTTTTCACACCTGGATTGCAGGATTTTCTACCATTCTCTGCAAATCCTCTCAAGCTCAGCCAGGTTGGCCATTTTCAGGTGTCTCCAGATATTTTCAATAGGGTCCAAGTCAGGGCTCTGGCTGAGCCACTCTAGGGCATTTACTGTCTCTAAGCCACTCCTGTGTTGTTTTGGGTATGTGCTTTGGCTTATTATGTTAGAACTCTGGCCCAGTCTGAGGTTTTCATTGAGGACATCTCCGTACTTTACTCTATCCATTAGTCTGGAGAGATAACGAAATTTGTGAACTTCTATTGATAAGGGCAAACATAGAAATCGTAAAACAAATAGAGGGAACAGTACACGATTTGCTAGTATACGACCAGATAAAGCGGATATGTTACCATGGTGTAATAAAGACCAAGGCCCAGGTCGCCACAAAGCTAAACGCATCAGAAAAGCATTATAAACATATTGTTGACCACAGTGGACTGACTGGTAATGACCGAAATGTTTTTTTCTATGTGATGCCGTTGGCATGGGGGTCTTGGAGTGGCAGACTCCAGTCCAACCCCCACTTCGTAATTTCTATTGCTTGTATTTATTACTGTAGCATAGGCAATAACAATAATGTTATATGTTAGTTACCTTTATTGGCTATTGCTCTTATTTTTTTATTTTATTTGTATTTTATTTTATTTCTATTTTTCGACCTATTTTTATTTTACTTACTGTATGACATTTAGTGTGGACGGCAAAGTAAGAATTTCATTGTGCAGGGAAACATGCTTTCTGTCTGTGCATATGATAATAAACACTGAATCTCTTAAATGTTGAATCTCATGAACAGTTCCATTTGGTGTTCTAATGCTAAACTCATGTTCTTGTTGCTATTGTTAGAATTATCGTCTCATTCTCTGCCAAAGAAGAACGGGACAAATGGACAGGACTTGGTCAGAGTAGCAGACTGCTGAATTGAGAGAAATGGACTTGACTTAAGAGAGCCTTGTGCTTAGACAAATTGTCCATACCCTCACCCCTCAGTCGCACTGTTATACAGGACTGATTACCCAACCTGTACCAGACCAGCCATTGAAAGAAATGATACAGGGCTTCAAAACAGTGCAATCTCATGGCCTGGGTTTGGTTCCACTGGTTTCAGCTCCATTGCAAACCCAGTCTGATGAGTGGTTTTGTGCAGGAGCCAGACCAAAGGTTCTTAAGGCTCCTGTTGTACACTAAATGATGAAAAGGACTCTGTATCCCTATTATTGTCAGAGGTGGTCTGTGGTGAAAAAACAAATCATGCCAGGTATATATCACAACCACTTCTAAACCTCAGAAACCGCTATGCAGTCCTTTCTGATAGGATTTCAAATCCTGAAGTGTACCATGTGGATATTAATGTGTCTCCAACTTTGTCAGGTACTTATGAGGATGCTGGTTTAACTGGACTTCAAAATACATTGACTGCCTTCAGGGGAAATAAAACAAATCTACCTCATCACGTCACAGTCTAATAAAAGAAGCAGTGATGAGACACTCCAGAGGGCTTCCAGAGCATCCAGAGCTTTTTTAAATAATTTTTTATTTCAAGCGAAGATCCCTCAATAACTGTCACTGCCTCTACACAAACTCAGTTCAATCCACATGCAGCCATTCCTGGAAGTATGGCAACATATTAATTGTCCAACTCAGGCAAGAAACAACTGTCGCCTCCACGCCTTTTTCCTCCAACAACACTCATAGCTGGTGATTCTATCAGAAATGTCTGTTTTTTCTTAATGCTACCACTCATTGTTTCCCAGGTGCCACAGTACTTGAGATTCTTGATAAATTGCAGGGTTTAATGCCCTCCCTTCCACTAATACAAGAGTAATTGTTCACGTGGGAACCATTGATGCAGCTCATGAAAACTCAAGAAATTTTGGAAAAAACAATTTTACTTCAGGTGCAAATCCCACAGTAGGGCATGGCATGGAGCATTTTAGCAAACTTCTTAGTCTTCATACCTGGCTTCTTTCAGCCTGTAAAATTTTAATGTTTTTTGGAACCAGGCTCCTTTTTGAGAGATGGAATCCATCCAAACCGTTTAAGGTCCAAAATGTTAAGCACAAACATACAGTCCATGGTCCAATTGTATCCACATGACTGACTATCTTCCTCAAACTGTAATACCCCAGAAGCTTTTCTCCTATTCCTAGGTCAAACAGGAATAAGAACTGAGAACCACACTAACCTACTGCTCCGCTTCACTATTAAAAGCAAACATTGCGACCATGAAGTTTTTTTCTATAACAAACCCTGTGCATGATTGTTCAGACACTATACCTGCTGCCATCCCTGTGAGAATTACTGTAAGGTACTAGTTTTAGGGTTGGGCCCAATAAGGCGCTTGACACAACTACTCAGTTTAAATAAGGTTTGTTATAAAATATAATAGTTGGCAAAACAGGATGGAGATGTAGTCCTCCGACTCGCTAGATGGTGCTGAACTCCAGTCTATGAGAGAGGACACGAAGATGAGGATCTTGACAGTGACTTATGGGATATGGTGTCTAAACATGAAAACAAAACTTACTAGAGCAAGTGGGGAAACGAGAGGAGTCTAGAGGAGAAGAAAGGTTCTTCCTGGTAGAGTAGATACAGTGTATACAGTATATACCTGAGATGCAGCGAGGATGAGTAACTTGAAGAAAGGGTAGGGAGATGGTGGGAGAAGTGTCCACTGGTGAAGATGTAGTGATCTGGATCCGTAACACAGAGGCAGCCCTGGTAATGAGAATGGAATGTAGCCATGGTGAATCTCCAATCCCTGATAGTGAAGATGTCATGTTCCCAGTACACTTCCTGTTTTTGGACTTTTATTTTGTGGCCCTTTCTCCCTACTTCCTGTGCCTTGGTTCTTTTCCCCAGCTTTGCCTTCATTTGTCCCTCATGGTTTGCGCCTGTTCCCTCCTCTATTTAAGTTCAGTCTTCCCCTCATTCCCCTGCAAGATCCTTGTTGTCGTTGTAATTATCCTCACCAACCCAAAAGTAGACTCTGGACTTTTGGTAAATCCTGAACTTATGTTTCTTGGAGTCTTGCATCCTGGGCTCAATGTTTGCAAATGACAAAGGTTTGGGGTTTGATTTATTTCTTAGTCTTTTCCTGTAGGTTCATTGTTTTAGTAGTTTATTTTCATACCTGTGTCCTATTTAGTTTGGCATGTTCCCTTTTCCATAGTTTTATTTGTTGTGTCCCATGTGTTTTGTAGTTATTGTTATCCGTTCCTAGTTGTTTAGTTTCTCTCCTGTTTTAGTAGTTTTTGTTGTCTGAGTCTTATTTGCTTAGTTATCTGTTTCCTTAGCCTTCCCCGTGTGGTCATTTAAGTTATTAGATTTTCCGGTCTTGTTTATTTCCGAGTCTTGTTTATTTTGGCCTATTAAGTTCCTCTCTGTCTGTTGTCAATGTTGGTTTCTGTTGTCGTCTTGTATTCTATTAAGTAAACTCCCCTTGTGTTCTGGTTCTGTGGATTGTCTGTGTCTCACCTGTTCCGAGCCTGTTTTCTTGAAACCTCCTGTTAGGGGCTTTTTTATTTTTTTTATTTTTTTTTAAAGTCCCTGCTAATAAAAGCCCTTTTGTTATTTGCAATCCCTCTCACAGTCTCCTCACTTGGGTCCTCCCTTAACCAAAACCGTGACAGAAGAGAACTCCAAAATCCCATTTAGTGACATAATATGTAAACTCCAAAATGCCATTAGTGACTAAGTGCCCTAGTGCAATAGTCTCATAGCTCTGGATTACATAATTCTCTTACATGACACAAACATGGTTCTAAACATTG